>NW_026099575.1:1337137-1362724 GCF_025091365.1 Daktulosphaira vitifoliae
CCCCCCCCGAGCAAAAAAAATCAGATTATTATTCCTGCAATATAGTCAAGTAATACGTATAGAAATTATTATGCATAATATTACATAGACTTGCCATTGTGACGACGGTTTCTAAGTTATGGCTAAATATAAATATCAAGTGCGATAAAGGCAAGGTACCCGTACACTGTATGGTGCGTTTTATCTCGAAATTTTAAACTCATAATTATTTTAGTCACTGGGGTTTCATTACCAATAGGTTGCGTTTCAAACATAAAGCACACTACATATTTATACACTCGTCACTTACTCTTTCATTTACGAATGTAAACGGAACTTCGCGTTTATTATTAGATAACTGGTTCCAATTAATGATATTTTCTGTTGAACTCATTTTGCTTTCAAAGATATACGAGTGAGTACAAAATAATTTATTTTTTTTTAAATGTCTCAGCTAACGTCATTAACACAATATTTAAAAAAAAAACAATGATACAAATTTTCAAGAAAAATTTGACCAACATATTCTGTTCGTTTCTGCAATTTCACGGCCGATTTCAGCTAGTGCAAATAATGTCGAAAATGTCAAACGGCAAAAAAAATCTGATAATACCTATACAAAAAATTAACTTCATTTTAAAATTTTTGACATTGGACTTTATTTTAACCGCTCGTTAACGGACGTAGAGAAAGAAGACGTTCTTAAAAAAATTTGTAATCCCGAACCTACTTTTGAATTCCCTAATACTGTAATAATTTGTGGTAAAGATAAACGTTCAAAAAATTTAAAATTTTAATACAAATTGTTGCATACTTTTCCGTGGTTAGCGTATTCTGCCAAATTAAATGACGCATTTTGTACGTTTTGTGTAGCATTTGTTAAATCAGGAGCTGGAAAAAATTCTCAAACACTAGGCGCTTTGGTTAGAAAACCTTTTCAGAATTGGAAACATGCAATGGAAACGTTTAAAAATCATAACACACTTCAGTACCACAAACAATCCGTCTTAGATGCAGATAATTTCATAGATATGAAAAATAATATACATCTATCTATTGAATATCAATTAGTCACTGCTCGGGCACGACAAATTTTTGAATATAGAAAAAACATTTCTCCTGTTATAGAAACAGCTATTTTATGTGGTCAACAAAATATACCTCTACGAGGTCATCGCGAATTTTGAAAATAAATCGTTCATAACACCGATATAAACGATGGAAATTTTCGTAATTTATTACGCTTTAGAGCTCGCGGTGATTCATCACTAAAATTATATCTTGAGAGTTCCGGTACTGTAAAATATACAAGCCCTATTAGTCAAAATTCTATAATTGATACATGCAATTCAATTTTACTCAATAAAATAGTCGGCCGAGTAAATGAAGTCAAATGTTTTTCAGTTCTCGTCGACGAAACTGCAGATATAGCCTGTATCGAACAGGTGTCTATTTGCGTTCGATATATTGATTTAAAAACATTTGAATTACATAAGGATTTTCTACAGTTTGTTCCATTAACTGATGCATCTGGAAAAGGTTTATCACGACCAGGGCCGGATTTGACGGAGGGTTTTAAGGGCACTTGCCCCGGGCAGCAGATGTTTGGGGGCATCCGGATGCCGTATACTATAAAAAAAAATTTTAAACTTTTTAACCCTCGGCTTATGAAAACATCAACTTTAAAAAGTAAATATTGTTTTGTATTTATATAATTTGGTCTGCAAAATTAATACCGATATACGTCACATGATAACGACATTGGGGCATACTGCAAATACAATATAATACTTTAGTAAATTGGTATACGTTCGAGTAATTATGTCATTTATTATTAAACAGCGTGGTGGTAGTGTCCAGAAGGTTTGATAAGACGTGACTGACTTCTATGAATCGCGATACCATATTATAATAGCGATTAGCGCAGGCCGTTCGTCGTTGTAATATTTTATTTTCACGTATCTTGGTTATCCTTTTTATTATAAACATCTTAGTACCTATCAAAGTTGGAATAAAGGAATAAACACACTACAAACAGCTAATTCAAACGTTCAGTGTCCAGTGATCGAACTACTACGTTTTGCATACATGTGTGTTAAGTTTCGTGTAATCGTGTGCGTAATTTTGTTCGGTTTTAGCTTCGATGCGAAGGTGAGAAGGTATTGGTTTTACTATGATGTGTTTTTTTTTTTTTAGTGTCTGTTACCACTCTTTCTCAGCTCTCACTGAACCGATTTCTTTCAATGATACGTCAAAAGATCACAAATCGTATCTAGTCGAAGACATTACCTTCAAAAATTGAAAAAAATTCCCTCGTTCCCCGTAAATGGGGGAAACCTACAAAAAAATTACAAATTTAAAAATCGCTAATTTTCGAAATTTTTTCAATTTTTTTTACTTAAAACTGCCGTAACTTTTTCAAAAATGAACATATCAATATAATTTTTTTTTATAGATGCTTGATATCTTTACTTATCATTTGGTATATTTTTTTGTAAATCTAACCCTTCATCCGCCCACAGGGGGGGATTTAAAATGACAACTTTTTTACAAAAAATTAAATTTTTCCACTTAACTTTTGAAAATGTTTCGGAAGGTCTAACACTTTTATATATATCTTAAATTAAACCTTATGTAATATTCTTAATTATGAAAAAAAAAAATTTCGGACTTTATTTTATCTTCACGGTGGAAATGGCCCCCGAATGCTATTTTTGTGTGAAAATTTTCGATTTTGTATTTTACATTTTTAACTTTATTATGCTATAACTTTTTGAAAAATGTATGGATCAATACAATTTTTTCATGAAAAGTAGTATTTATATACATCTTTCATTTGACATACTTGTTTTTTAAATCGGACCATTTCCCTTAATACAGGTGGGTTTAAAACATAAAAATGCATAGAGAAACTAGAACTTTTTCAACTTAATTTTTAAAAGTGTTCCGGAAATACTGACACTTTTATATTTATCTTAAATTAAAACTTATGTAATATACTTTAATATTAAAAAAAAAATTTGGACTTTATTTTGTCTTCACAGTGAAAATGGCTATCAAATGCTATTTTCGTGTGAAAATTCTCGATTTTATATTTTACATTTTTAACTTTATAATGCTTTAACTTATTGAAAAGTGTATGGATCAACACAATATTCTTATGAGAAATAATATTTTTTAATATTCCCTTTTTCATTCGACATACTTTATCTTAATCAGGATATTAATAAGGAACTAGCAGATCATAATAATTTGAAAACAATTAATTTTAAAAATGATATAATATGTAATTAAAAGAATTACTAAGCTGGGTATAATTAAGGAAATAGAAGTTGATGTTGTAATCATCTACCAATTTTTTATAATTAAACGATATCTAAAGATTTGCATCGAATTTTTTTTTATAGTTATTTTAATCACTGTCAGATATCATTATACTTGATCCAACTATGCCACGTCACAACTGTGCCGCGACTCCCCTGTACTGCCTTTTTTTATTTTTTGTTTTTTTTAATTTAAAATACGCTGTGTGCCGAGTGGAGGCTGAAAACTCCGAAGACTGAATACTCCCGAAATAAATATTGTAAGTTCCATTCAATGTTGGTAAAAAATGTGTTATAATTGTGTAGTATTGTTCAGTTTATGTAATAGTGGCTTGTGGAATGATTTTTTTTTAGGCGATGTATAGGTAATTTTCCCAGTTTAATTGATTAATTAATTTTAAATTTGGTGTCAATATTTTTTTGCCCTTGATTTTCATTTAAAAATTGATTTTATTTTTACAATTGTATGGTACAGAATACCTTTAGAAGGATCTAGTTGACCAGTTACCCCTTAAATTTAAGATACTCTCTGAGGAATTTCTAGTATACAGAGTGATTTTTATATCATAACCCACTCAATTACTTATAGAATAAATATATTTAAAGATTTTTTTTTTTTGTTATCTTTAGTTACACATTATTCTCGAATTATTAACTATGTAATACTTTTTAAGTTCATCCCTTATGCCTTGAAAGGGGGTCAACTTTGTTTTTTTAAATGGAAACACATATTTTTAATTTAATAAAATGTTTCAGTTTTTAATTTAATAGTAGATGCCATTGTAATTTTTAAGATAACTTTATTCATTTATTATATATAAACAAGTTTCAAATTTTTTAGTTAATATACATGTATGATTTTTAAGACATAGCTGTCACAGTCACGGTTTGTTTATTATCAATTATGACTATCAATAGATATACTTTTTTATTGTTAGTTAGTGTATTTATAAACTCACAACAATGTGCCTTACCACCATTGATAATAACAATGCTGTGTAACTGCTAATATCAATGTCATAAAAAACCAATTAGCTACCTGTATTTGTAATGCCTTGTGTATTATACATGTATATTAAATAAAAAATTTGAAACTTTAAATGTTTATATATAATTTATATACCAAATTTATAAAAATATANAATGTTTATATACAGGGTGTTCAGTAAGTCAGGAAACCCTGTATAATTTATAAACCAAATTTATAAAAATATATTTTTATTTAACATTTTTGTTTTAAATAATTTAAATTGTACTATTTACTACCTACTGCCAATAAAAATTTTAAAGTATTAAATTTAATTAAACTTTTATTATAATGTATAATTAATGTAGCTGCTATGGAGGTTGAATTTAAAAATTTTAATAAATTAAATTGTAAGATTATTATATTTATTTTTACTCTTCAAATTATGAAGGTTTAATAGATTTATGTAATATTGCTATCTTTAAATGAATTTTGAAATTTGTGTTACATGAACAGCAGTGTTTCCAAACTTGAAATAAACACGGTTTAGGTAAATAGTTATAAAGTGCAAATTTGGAAATTTTAAAACTTTTATCCTTAACTACGTCGATAATGAGTATTTTTTTATTATTTTACTGTAAGGTGCCTCAAAAAAAAATTTGCCCCGGGCATCCAAAAGTCTAAATCCGGCCCTGATCACGACTTTTTCTTGACAATCTCAAAACATTTGGTATAGATACACAATATCTCCGGGGTCAGGGATATGATGTTGCAGCAGCAATAGCCGGGAAGTTTAATGGAGTACAAGCTTATGTAAAAATAAAACATCCTTTAGCTGTATACGTACATTGCTCTGCACATTCCTTAAATCTTGCTGTATCGGTATCTTGTTATGCTTCTCAAATACGCAATTGCATGGGGACAGTAGGAAAATTGAGAGACTTTTTTGTGTTTCCAAAAAGATAATCTGTGCTGTCAGAAGTTATTGAAAATACAGAAAATAATATTTCTAAAAAGTCGTTAAAAAAAACTGTGAAACTAGATGGATCGAACGATATCATTCAATTAGTGATTTTTTAGAACTTTTTGAGTGTGTACTAGATGCCCTTGACGAAATTTGTGAGTGGGATAATGCAGACACGTCGAATCAAGCATGGGCATTCCAAATTACAATCCTCCAACCGGAATTCATAATTACGTTAGTTACTATTTCCAAAGTATTTGGATTAGGACTTCCACTGTCAAAACAGTTTCAAAAAATTGATATTGATTTAAAATTAGCTATGGATTTAACTCAAGATACTTTGACCGAGTTGGAGGATTATAGAAAGTACGCACAGAAAAATTTTAAAGAAATTTTTTCAGCTGCCGAGAAAATTGCTGACAAATTTAATGTGACAATGAGTATTTTAAGAATTAGTAAAAAACAAGTACATAGAATAAATGTGCAAACTAATAATCCTGAAGACTATTTTCGCATATCAGTTTTTATTCCATTCTTAGACTCTTTTATAAGTCAATTTAAGTTTAGATTTCTTGATCATGTTGTTATTTTATCAAGTTTTCACTGTCTATTTGACGAAATTTCTACAATAGAAGAATTTAAAAAATTGGCTGAATTTTACGAAGAAGTCTTAAACGGTAATAATTCGTTAGTAGATGAATTCCAATTATGTCAGAGGAAACTTAAAAAATTGGAAATTAAACCAAAGAATTCTATCGATGCACTAAAGTTGTGTAATGCAGATATATATCCAGACATAAATAAATTATTTCAAATTTTGCTACGCTTCCTATATCTTCAGCATCAAATTTTTTCATCTCTCAAAAGAATCAAAACATATCTACGAAATACAATATCTGAGGTAATAAAATGTTATAAAGAAATTTTAATTTAAAAACTAATAGATTCTTGTAATTATTTTGTTTTAGAAAAGATTAAATGGATTGGCGATGTTAAACATTCACAGGGAAGTTTAAATTAGTGTTGATGAAGTGATAGATGAATTATCAAAAAAAAAAAACAGACGACTAGAATTTATTTTATAAAATTATCTTTTGTTTTAACTTTTAAGAAGGTACCTCTAGTGAAATATATAATATAATATTATATGTATAAGTGAGTCAATAAAATTATATTTAATTAAACCACCTCAAAGGTATGTCTAGGTACTTAAATTTTATGAACTATCATAGATATTAGATTATAATAATAATGAAAGTATAATGTTATCTATATGGACCCCCCTAGAAAAATTCGAAATTACGCCACTGCTGGCAAGACAAAATAATAAACAAATAGCTTGTATCTTGGATAGATAGTACGTACCTAGTTTTACATACCGCTACCAGATAGCCTTTTATATACGCGTAAACTCAAATTTTATACGTTTACTTTGACGAAGTCACTAATCTAATTCCAATGTTAAATATTAACAATAAAAATATTTTACATAGATACAAAGTATGATTAAATACTAAAGTTTACCAATCCGTCTTGCTGCCTCAAAACCCCTAAAATTAAATTTGTAAATTAATATGCATGTATATATTACAGTGCTAATAAAGGTTGTAAAAACTCACTCAATTTTATAGTGTCCATGTGCCAATGTATGAATGTGATCCTTTAACACAACCCTCTTATCGTCATATCTATTTAACGCTAGCTTTGTGCTACCAATAGACTTAATTTAATGTTTGTACGATCAAAGGATCGCATTTCTCTATAAGGAGTATAATCTTCGGGTAAATCGATTATTCCTTGAAAAAGGCACTGTTTATAATTTTCAAATATTATATGGTTTTTTACGGCATGATAGGCCACTCCTTGGCTTTGATAATTTCTTTAGTATTTTGAATAAAACTATATTCTTCACCGTTCTCGTCTGTGAAAGTGCCGGGTATCTTGCAACGCTCTGTACGGTAACATGGATGGTTAACCGAATAGTTTGAAGTATTCAGTTTTTCCAAAAACCTCCGATTGTGTGTGTTCCATGTCCTCATAAAAATTTTTTTTTTCACCAAGTATATCAATGAATCTAAAACATAAGAATTAATTACACAAATAAAAAAAGAAAAAAATGATAATAATAATAATAATATTACCCGTGTTTATGTGTAAGAGTTCGATGTTTTCTTCATATAATGTTTTCATGGTGCCATAGTGAAAATCGTACATTAAAGTTTTGGATATATCTAAAACGGCAAATCCTATATACATGGCATTATCAAAAACTAAATCATCTTTATGCAAATGTATAGCACACAGGTTGTCACCATACATGGTTGTGCCTTTATAGTTGGGTAAATTGACGAGTTTTCTGTACTTTGTCTCGCTGCTCGTAAGCTCCATTTTTAATCTTAGGCGAACGTTCTCCATTGTTTTTCCTAAAACATTATGTATATTTAATTACAAAATAATAATCATTAAGTATATAAATAATAAAAAAATATAAATACGCACCAAACACTGAATTATTCATAAGTTTGTAAAAATCTTTTTAAAAAGCATTTTTCGCAATCGATCACAAGGATAAGATTCAAAGAAATGTAACTTGCGAGCCAAGGTGATTGATTAAATTCAATCATACAGTAGTGTACTATATATTTTTTTTATTTTCCAATTAGGCAAAAGTTTGGGAAATTTCGATTGGTATTTTTTTATCAGGTAGATACTGTAAATCATTATGATTATCATGCAAATGAATTGGGTATGAAACAATAACTTCCAGTATAAATCCTGTACTCGAATCATCAGATGTTTTTTCTAGGAGTTTTAAGACTGTTGGAACACTTAAATTCTTTTCGCTTCATTCAAATCCATCTCTAGGTAGGCGTTGTGACATGACCCATCCGTATCTAAAAATTATTATAAAAAATTATTTTCTAATGTAAAACTATAATTATTATTTCAAATCTTAAATCAAATTGACTTACAAATTTGTAGCATCGAGATAAACAATCCAGTTATTCGGCTTATTGGCATCGTAGCTAGGGAGTCCTATGTGATTTGCTTCAGTATATCGACGAACTGCAGTTCTCAAACCCCCTCTAATACCCTGCTCCAACATCATGAGTATGTCATAATCATTTAAAAGTTCTAACTCAATCTTTGTATGTTATAACATGTAGTCAATAGACATGCCCGGTGCGGTGTAATAATAATTAGGATCTAATCCGTACGTATTTAAACAGAGGTCTCTAAAAGACTCAAACACGTCACATAACAACAACACATTCAATTTCAAATAACAGTCACTATATTGCCCCAACGTTGTACATCCAAAATGATCCCAAACTTTTTGTGCGTGTTTATAGTCTTCTTTTGTTATATAGCTCTTATTCAGAGAACTATAAAACTCATTAATGGATGGTAACGACGTTTCGTTTAATTTTTCAAACGAGTCTGTATACTCACAAGGGTAAAACCTTTACGAGTAATAAGACTGATATTTGATTGTGGAAATTATTTAACCGTGTCTTTGAATTTTCCAATATCTCCTTTAGCCAAATTTTCTGTCAGTTTTGTCAAGCTGGAAGCCATGAATCTATTGCTATCTACAAATCTTATTTTAAAATTATTAGTAACGTACTTCGAGAATGAAATAAATTTTTCTCCTGTATTAGGTATGACATTTATTGGTTTATCATCATATCCCAACTGTGTTACAAGGAAATGGCCATCATAGTTTGATAGGTTATGAAAAAAACACGGTACAAATTTACGTGTTTTTAAATTTAAATTGCACTCGTTACATATTGTCTGCCTATATTTAGATGTCAAATGATCGTGATCCCGTACCGGTTGATTGTTTCTAGAGAACTTTTTGGAACATAACGTACACGAACCCCGTTTTACTACATCGTTATGTTTTTTCACGTCAGCAGGTTTAAATGTCATTGGCAAGTTGACTTATTACATTTCTGCTATATTTCGGGCTAATTTTACAATTTATTGAACAAAATGCCTAGCTACCGCACCCTTTTCTCCAAGACCGTCCTCTCTGTACAACACTGGGTATGTTGATATTGAAAATTGATCTAGTAATGTCATTGGTATGTCGTCTCTGGCCTTAACATAATAGCAATAACTCATTGGTTCATGGTCATGAGTTATTTGAGTATTATGTAATTCTTCAGACTCGTGCTTGAACAAAACAGCTTCAAAATCTGCGTAAATGGTAACAGGATGACGTTCCGTATTAGCCCAGTTTTCAAATTTGGTTATTGTGCTTGACTCTGGCATTACAGGAGTTATAGGTTCATTAACTCTACATCGATCTTTGTGTTAACGTAGAAATTCTTCTTTGCTGGGCTATCCTGGTTTGGACGTATAAGTTTTAAAGCATCTTCTACAGATAACGGTTTTAGAACAGAATGACATCATCGATGATCGTACCAGCTTGGCTAGATCTGTTAAGTAACAATAGTGTCTCAGGCCAGCATCGTTTGATATCGTGAAAATATCGAAATGATCAGGTTTTTCGTCCTTGCACATTTTTAAAGGAACAATAATGTATTTTTCTACTTCAGATCGATTTTTCTTCGTTTTTTATTTTTGTAAGTAGCAAAACCTTTTTTTAGCCCATAGACGTTTACGGATACATTGTTATTCTGTTTTTCATGTTTTGTAATTTCTTCAAGGGGCATTGGCATAGTAGGTCCTGAAAAATTATATTTTTTACCATTTTCTTCAAAATGTTTCCGCTGAAGCGTTAACTGGATTTATAGTTTTCGTCATTTTGCTATAAATAAAACAATTATTATCATCTTCATTTTTCACATTGATAGTTCAATGCTTACTTTTAATCTCTTTAGGAAGAAGTAAATAACTACTTCCACGAAAAGGCGTGTATTTGTCAGTATACATCAGAATACCATCAATTTTTTCTAGTGTAAAACCACTTTCTTTACCCTGGTATTCTTCTTGTTCTAGTAATAGTTTTGGGAAATATTCGTCCAGAAACTCGTTAACAGGGCTTGATATGTACAAACTTCATGAGGTCGTTTTAAAAGCTCTATTTTCTTTAGCTTCAGTGTTATTTGGCATAATATAGGTGGTATATAGTTATATAGTCAGACATGTGTTGATGACGATGATGGCGAAATTCTGGTAACCTTTTTAAGATCTGTGCGTAATAGTACCAAAAATCTTAAACTAGAACCAAAAGATGTTTCCTATATTAAGTTTGAGGAAATAATCAATATTATACCGACACCACTGATGAAAAAAGAAGAGAATAGGGAATATTATTATTTTGATAATGATATTGATGTTTTCGAAAAATATTAAGTTTTATTATGTTTTTTAAATAATATTGTCAGTTAATTTGTTGTTTTTTTACAGAATTTTTTATTGAGTTACTGTCATTACTTATGTTTTCTTTAATAATTTGTAGAAATTTAGAAAAGAAGACTTTGGTTTTATAAAACTGTTACGTTTTATTATGCTTTTGTTAGTTATTTTGTTGTTTGTTACAAATTTTTTTTGCTAAGTTAAACATTTTTTTAATAATTTGTAGAAGTATAAAGAAAAAGATATTCATTTTAGGTCAAAAGAGTCAAATTGTAAAGACTGATTAAAATTTTAAGAAGATTGTAACTGTGATTATAGAAGTTGTACTAGACTGATTATGATCATGTCAAAAGACTTGCTTATAAGACTGTATTAATAGCACGAGTATAAGTACAAATATGCCAATACAAATAAATAACTTTGTTATTAAAACCTTTGTTTATAATTTAAATATTTCCTTCTTATATGTACCTTATAATATGTAAAGTGCCAATTTTATCATTCCGGGAACGCTGCATCATTTTCGGGAACATTAAAAATTTCAATGAAATAAGTATAATTAAAGCATTGTTTTATAAAAAAAAATAATTTATTTCATTAACCAACTTTCGATCTATTCATGTAATGTTAATTCGATTGTAAGAGATTTGGATATTTCGAAATTTCTTAAAAAATATGCTCTATATTAGGTACTTGTTTTATTTTTTGTCAAATTTTTCTCGTAGAAGACTCTATATAGTTTATTTTCATTGTTATTTAATTAATATAGATAATCAATGTATCGAAGTTACTTTACAAAACTTATATTATGTATATTTTTTAGTTTTTGTTATTTTTATCATACTTAGAAAACCGTTCCCGTAATGATAGTTTTGTGCAAAATATCGACTTAAAAGTAAAATAACAAAAACAGTATAGAATTTTGAACGCTGCCCTTTTATTATTTATTCATATGCTAATTTTGCGATAATATGAATAAAGAGTAATCATTATAGCTTTAAGTTTTTTTTTACAAAAAAACGATCTTGGAATTTGCAACCTTGGTGATTTTGAGCCATATATTGTATAATTTTAAATGTAGAGTTATTATGTAAGACATCAGTAGGATCATTCTGTATATTATAATATATAAATAATACATATTATATACTTCAGAACTTATTATTATTATACGTTTTATACTTTGATACATGGCACTGTTGATGCAGTTTTTTGACTGTGATGTATGTCATTTGATATTAAAATGGCAGAGCCACCGCGAGCAGTTCCGTCTGGATGGTTAGTTTTGTAGAAAGTATAGCTAAAAATTTTTAAGTTAGATTTTTCGGTAAAGTGTATTTCGCTTATAAATGCTATGTCAATTTGTTTTTCGTTAAGTACAGTTTGTAGTTCATCTTTGTGTTGGTGTAATAAAGAATCCATTTTAAATTTTTTCAAAAGGAAAGTTTCAAATTCACCACCAGAAAATAATTCTATTTCTACTGGTAACGCAAATAAAGTTTTTGTCACTCCGCATGCATTACCGCACATTGAAACATTTGAAACTAATGTGAATGAAAACAATAAGGATGATAATGTAAGTTTATCATTTATTATATTTTTGAAGTGATACAACTTCGTAATTGTATAATTTATTGTACAAATATTAGTTGTATCGCTCACAGCTTAGAGCCTTGTTGAAGTACTTTGCATTCATACTTTCATACATCAAAATATGTTAAATTTATTTTTTAAAGATTGAAACCAATTGTATAAATGATACTAATATTCTGCTTCCGCGAAATAATAATATTGCTTTATTTATCAATCGTAGTTTAAATGATGAGGAAAAATTATCAGTAAGTTACTAGACATAAGGTATAAGTTTTATTAACAATAAAAATTACTTAAAAACGCATTATTAAATTACTGAGACACTTGTTTTTATGCACCTAAAATATATAATTTTTAAATACACAACTACAAAATCATCCCACAACAAAAATATACACTTTTGTATAAGTAAAGCTGACTCAACATTTTGAACTAATCAACTATTTACAGGAGTTTAAGAATGTTTGGGACCCCCTAAAACATATGACTATCCTTTGTTAGATAAAAATAAAAAAAGAGGGCTGAAATTTCAGTCGAAATGGCTTGATGAATTTTCTTGGCTTGTGTATTCTGAAATAAAAAATGGAGCGTTTTGTAAATTTTGTGCTATTTTTTCAAAATCTGGTGGAGCTTTAAATCGGGCATTTGGGCAGCTTGTACTAGTAGAATTTAATAATTGAATAAAAGCTAAACAGGTAATTATTATTCTCGCAGTTATACCAATAGTAGGTATGGTGAAATATTTAAAAATGTGCTTAATTATTTTTCAGGTGTTTCAAAATCATTGTATGCTGTCATACCATATAAATGCTATTTTGGATGCTAAAAATTTTATGAATTTAGTGGAAAAAAAAAATCCATCATAGATCAACTAGATTCTGACAGTTTATTAATATAACGATGGTTATACTACAGATTATGTGAATTATATATATTAATTTTCATTAAAACACAATAAACACATATATAAATCTTTATGTGTATTTTTTAATATTTATTAATGAAGTATTTCATGATAACCAACTTTTTTCATTAGCTAATATTTTTCCCACCTCTCCTCGATGACCTCTCAACCATAACTTTTGTCAACCGCACAGGATGATGTATTCAATAATAGGTACTAAACGTTTTTTATTTTTAATATTTAATTAAAATATATAATTCACATAATCTGTAGTATAACCATAATTATAACTCTCCTTATTTTTAACAGACTTTAAATCCATAATCATTCCTTCAATAACACTATTAACAACTGTAATAAACAAAATTCTCCTAAAAAATGGTTAATAATGACTCTACTCAAAAACATTCTATCAAAGTACTCCTATGGAATGCTAACAGCTTACACCAACACAAAGATGAACTACAAACTGTACTTAACGAAAAATAAATTGACATAGCATTTATAAGCGAAATACACTTTACCGAAAAATCTAACTTTAAAATTTTTAGCTATACTTTCTACAAAACTAACCATCCAGACGGAACCGCTCGCGGTGGCTCTGCCATTTTAATATCAAATGACATACATCACAGTCAAAAAACTGCATATCAAAAGCACCGTATCCAAGCAACTAGTGTACTAATACATACAAATAGCATTCCGACTATTATTTCCGCTGTCTACTGTCCTCCCTGCTATAATATACGACAGGAAGACTTTCTGCAATTTTTTGATAATCAAGGTCACTCATTCATAGCTAGCGGTGATTTCAACTCAAAAAATTCTTTATGGGGTAATGTCTCCAAAACATCGTTGTACTGTTTAATAGACATATATATATATATATATATATATATAACACAGTGACATACAACAATACTAACAGGAGGGCGGACTGCACACATAAACACTTTTTGCAATTCACGGCCAATGTGCCATAATAAGATATCCCTATCGACAGTTGACCTTTTACCATCTTCGCGATCACTACTTGTCTAATAATTAACTTAACTTGCTACTCCGTATATTATAGTGTGTGTGCGTGTCGCCGTCAGCTCCCTGTTGGATTATATCATCTCTAGGTGTCCAGCAGGTTGTATTATCTATTTAATATTTCAATTGTTTAATAAAAATTTATTTATATCGTTGTTAACCTAAAGTGTTATATATATATATATATTGTAGTGCGACCCTTGGTAGTTCCTCTAAGGGAATATAAATTAAATAGGAAACTTCAGTACCTAAGGTAGATATAGCCTAGCCAGCTATCCCCCGTTGGTCCCTTAGAATACTATCGGCGGGCATTTAGGCTAAACCCCTAAATAGCGACGTAACAAATCCAAGTCAAATCATGTCACTTTCGCTCTTCGTCCTGGAATATGTCCACCCGTCAAGATTAACAATACCATAATCTCTCCTCAGGACAAAACAAAATACCTAGGTATCATTCTAGATAAGCGATTAACATGGGGCCCCCATCTCAAGGACAAACGAAAAAAAGCTAATGCTAGACTTCCTATTTTCCGTCCCCTACTTAAGTCTAAACTCCAACTCAACACATAAATGTTGATTTACAAAACTATTATAAGATCAATTTGGTCTTATAGAATACAAATCTGGGGTCCTGCAAAGCCGTCAAATATACGCGCCAATTCAGGCGTTCCAGAACATAGCACTCCGAATGTTAACCAATGCCCCTTGGTACATAACGAACAACAACCTACACAACGACTTGAAAATTAAAAAAACAGTTAACGAACTTTCTAAATTACACTACACACGATTGCACTATAAACTGAACTTTAATACAAACACCCTTATCAAACGTATGTGCACTACAGACTTCCCTGACAATCCTACACGCAGACTTAAACGTAACTGGAATCGTGACCTAATAACATCAAACCGCTAACAAAAATTATAAGTAGGGTAATATAGGGGATTTTGGTCCCCCCCCGCTCCACCCACCCACCAAACAACATGTGGTGTATGTGTAGAGGTGTGAAGGGGGGAATAAATCCAACGTAAACTAACATAATGCAATGGGAGAGGGAACGTCGAAACCCAACGTAAACTAACCTAAAGCAGGTGAGGAACCTCTCTTCTTCCACAAAGTCTTATGATAGGGGGGTAATGAAACACGACATTAACTAACACAACTTGTCGCGCACCTAAATTATGCTTGGCCATTTAGTATATACGTAATATCGTTTTTTTTTTTGACGAACAAAAAAAATGCATTTTCCAGGTAAGCTATACGGTTACGGTGAAAAGTATGAATTTTAAACGTTGAATCCGCTATTTTGATATACGACATGCATATATTTAGATAAAGTCTGTACGTAAAATGTTAAATTTACCTAATTTGTAAAAAAAAAAATTAGTTCGAAACATTGTTTGCCAGATGGCTGTATTTATCTCGAGTGCTATATTTTTATACTATAGCACTCGAGATAAATACAGCAGATGGCTTAACGCGGCGTCGATGTCGCCGTCAATTACATTAATTGATAATATACGATCTATAAGTTTGACCGTTATTGGTATAGTGAATAATAAATCAGTATTTTTTTTTTTTTGTCGACAATATATAATAATGACGACTGTTAGAGTTTTCTTATAGCAAAACACATTTTTAAATAAACACTACTACTACCGCCGCCGCCGCCGACGACGACGACGACGACGATAATAATTGCTGGAACATATATTCTAATGATTATAATATTATTATTATAATTGTAATACACTTATCGATTAATGTCATNTTATCTGAGTCCGTTAATCGGAAGACGGACTTTATCAGTTTATAAATAAAATAGTTCGCTGGTTTTTCGCTCGTTTAGTCATATTTTCAGAAGTATTGTTCTAACATATATGATTAATAATTCATTTGATCTTGTATTATTTTAACTGTGTATCTGTTAACAGCATAGGTATTTTGTATTAATATTTTATTCTATACATATCTTAAAAAATGAAACGATGTATGCCATCTCAGTCATCGATTTTTAATTTTTTTTATAAGAAAAACAATCAATTAAATTCAGATTTAGTTACTTCCATTATAAAACCACTAGAACTACCAGACGAATTACTAGAACTTCGAGATATTGGACGGTATGTAGATAATAGAATAACTGATGATAAATTTAAGTACGAATTAATAAAAAATCCATGGGTGTCTTCAACAAATTATAATTTTCCGCTGGTGTCAAAAAGAAAATTGAAATTCCAAATGTCTTGGTTAACACGGTTTCATTGGTTAACTTATTCTCAGAAATTAGAAGGAGCATTATGTAAAATATGTGTATTATTTTCTAATGAATGCATTGGAAAAGGTTCTAATCAAAAAGTGGATGCTTTAGTAAGTAAACCTTTTATTAAATGAAAAGATGCTATAGAATGTTTTAAATTGCATTCTAATGCAGAATACCATAAATTGTCTATTTTACGTATTTATGAATTTTTGAAAGTAATGGATTGTAAAAAACCCGATATTTCTATAGCTATGAATTCAGCTCATAAAAACTTAGTTCTAGAAAATCGTGCTAAACTGGTTCCAATTATTTTTTGTGGTCGTCAAGAATTGGCATTAAGGGGAGATAATGAAAGTGGACATATTTTTAGCTCCAGTGCTGATAACAATGATGGAAATTTTAGATCTTTGTTAAGATTTAGGGTGCAATCTGGAGATCTCAATCTAAAAGCTCATTTAGAAAATGCGGCATCAAATGCTATTTACATAAGCCCTATTATACAAAACCAGTTAATAAATATTTGTGGTACATTCATTCAGACTCAGATAGTAACTAAAGTTAAAAATGCGGGTTTTTTTTCAATTTTAGCAGACGAAACTTGCGATATATCACGAATAGAACAAATGTCGCTGTGTGTAAGGTACATTGAAGATTGTCGCATTAGGGAAGATTTTTTAACTTTTGTTCCTATTTACGACGCATCAGGAAAAGGATTAGCTCACACAATAATACGTGAAATAGATAAATTAGGTTTAAAAAAAGAACTTTTAGTGGGTCAAAGTTACGATGGAGCTTCGTCAATGAGTGGTATATATAATGGAGTTCAAAAAAATATAAGTGATATATTACCTCAAGCTTTGTACGTTCATTGCGCCGCCCATTCGTTGAACCTCGCCATAAGTAAATTGTGCACTATTCCAGAGATTAGAAATTGTATTGGATCTATTACTTCTATTATTTCATTCTTTCGAAAATCTCCAATAAGGTCAGAAGTTTTTAAAAAATTTATTAAACACTTAATTCCAGGCACACGTCACGAAACGCTTTTAAAAATGTGTGAAACCCGCTGGGTTGAACGCCATGACAGCTTGTTACGGTTTAAGGAACTATATTTACCAATTACAAACACATTAAGGGAACTCGAACATCATTATAATTTAGAAACATCACAACTTGCATTTCAACTTTCAAAAACTATTACCTCAAGTTCATTTGTAATTTCATTGTACGTTACAGAAAAATTATTTACTATAACATTGCCTCTATGTAAATCTCTACAAAAAATAAATGTAGATTTATCTGAGTGTTGTGAATATGTCAAAAACTGTGTTCAAGTTATTCGTTCTATTCGTGAAAATAGTGAGGTAGAATTCCACAAATTATTTTTAGAAGTAGAAAACGTATTAAGCTTGGTAAACTAAACAGTTAAAATGCTACGAGTAATTAAGCATTCTATACATCGTAATAATATTCTGTTAGCTGATTCACCAGAACAATATTATAGTACGTCAATTTTTTTGCCATTTTTAGACTTCTTCAAAAGTCAATTAATTGAAAGATTTATAAAATATAATTACATTATATCTGGTTTGCAAAACTTGATTCCAAGTTTTCTTATAAAATTAGATCCAAGTTGTGATGACTTTAAAAAATGCATCGATTATTACAAAAGCTTTTTACCTACTTATGAAACATTTGAATCAGAATTGAAGGTCTGGATGGAAAAATGGAAAGCTGTACCCGATACAGAATTACCGAAATTAGCAATCGATACTTTAGACGTTATGTCAAAATACCTTTATCCAAACATTTGGTGTTTAATATCAATACTTGCAACATTCCCAGTCTCGACTTCTTCAGCAGAACGTTCATTTTCAACTTTGAGACGATTCAAAACGTATTTGAGGAATAACTGCGGTGAAGATCGTCTAACAGGTTTAGCTTTATTATCAGTCCACCGAAACATTCCAATAAATATTGAAGAAATTATCAATACATTTTCCAAAATGCCACGCAAAATTGACTTTGTTCTATGATTTTAATTTTTTTTTTCATTACTTTCATTGTAATAAAATTTTTTATTATTATATATTTAGTACTGTAAAATATTTTCATTTTATAATTATATAATTATGTACTTTTTTGTAATGTGCATTAAAATTATTTATTATGTATTAAACATTTTAAACCCTTCCCCCTGAAAATTGATTCTGAATACGTGCCTGCCGCCAATTACATTAATTGTTAATATACGATCTATAAGTTTGACCGTTATTGGTACAGTGAATAATAAATCAGTATTTTTTTTTTTTTGTCGACAATATATAATAATGACGACTGTTAGAGTTTTCTTATAGCAAAACACATTTTTAAATAAACACTACTACTACCGCCGCCGCTGCCCCCGCCGCCGACGACGACGATAATAATTGCTGGAACATATATTCTAATGATTATAATATTATTAGTCTTATACATTGGTCTGGACCCGGACGATTCATTTTGGCTAAAAGTCATGTTGGTAAATAATCATCAGGAACTTATTATCACTGTCGATTTACTACATAGAATGTATTCTATGTGCGGATATATTTTATCGATAACAGAAAATTTAAACGGAATAATACTTTTGCAAGATGAATACATTAAGGCGAGCCTGACACAGAGGAGACTAACCCAAGAAGTTGCATTACTGTTTCAGTCAAAACGTGATGATTGCCGCGTATTTTCGATTAAAAAAACTGAGTTTGCGCAATTGCACTTCATTAAAGATATGTTATTTTAGAAAATAAATCGACAATTGTTTCATATACGTCTGCGTATTGTACGTGAAATGAAGCTTATACTTCAGACTTCAATTGATCGTATGGTGGTTGAAAAGAAACCGATAATTTTTAGCCAAATTAAAACATTGGATTTTTTATATTTCCATGAAATTTGTCGTATGGAGTTTATGGGTAAATGTTTAGAAAATACATCGAAAATTATTTTCATCGATTATCCACACATGAAAGTATGTTTAAAAATATTTAATTTTTTCATCTTAAAACTTAAAAATTTTCAGCGTGTATATTACTTCTCCAATCTGGTGGAATTGGCTAAAAACAGATCATTTCTAGGAATAGATACTTTGCCAAAAATTGACAAGAAAGATCGTGACTTCTCCAGTCAAATTCGAAGATGATTGAAATAAAATAACAAATTTACAAAACAACTAGTTTTTTTATTAAAAAATTATATATATACATTATAGCAGTTATATATACATTTTTTGTTTCTATACTATATTGTAAATTGTACAATAATAAAAAATAAAATTTGTATTTACATTAAAGTTTTCGTACTTCTCCCGTGAATGCGTTGTATTCCATTTGACAGTCGTGAATAATTACACAATACAATGATGTTTTATCGGGAAACTGTTTGGAGCATTCGAAATCCAAGCGTAGATCAACCGTTGATGACTTGACGGTGTCGTTTTGTTTAGAACAATCAATCACGACTATAGGTCCACGTTTTTTGTAATTTATATAGTCCAGTAAAGGATAGGGGTCTTTACGACCGTAATACATTGTCTGAAATTGTGCGTACGAGTTATAAAACGTTGTGTACTTGTTGTTGTCGAAATCGGCGTTTTGGTTCTCGTACGGGTATTCGTCAGCGTTCAGATATGCTTTAACGTTTCTCAATGAACAGTGATTGAAATCTCCGAGAACGTGTTCGTCCTCATTACCCATGGCAATAAGTAAATATCTAGGTTTTTCCACATTCGAATAGGTGCGCACCGACCACGTGTGATGAGTTGTCTGCGGTACCAACATAAAATTAATATTATTTTTAGTCAAATAATTTAACAAAAGCCAGTTATTTTTCTATTGGTTTTTATGGTTGAAGTTAATATTAAAACGATAGCACATCATTTTTATTAAATTCTTTCCCCTTCTACGGGATACGAGAAGAATATCTTTAACTAGATACGATTAATGGTCTTTTTACGTATAGTTCATCAAAATCGGTCAAGTCTAAGCTGAGAAAAGTAAGCAGCAGGTAAAAAAAATATGTCATGGAAAAATAGTACTCTCTCAGCTTCGCATCGTAGCTAAAATTAAATAAAAAATAAACCCAGCACAGGGGGGTCGCGGCACAGTGGTGACGTGGCATAGTTGGATCAAGTATAATGATATCTGACAGTGATTACAATCACTATCAAAAATAAACGCTTCGATTCAAATCATTAGATAGTGTTAAATTTTAAAAAAATTGGTGTTTTATTCCAAAAGCTACTTGATCTGCTGGTTCCTTATTAATATCTCGATTAAGATANATTAATATCCTTATTAATATCCTGATTAAGATAAAGTATGTCAAATTAAAAAGGGATTATTAAAAAATATTATTTCTCCTAAAAAAATTGTGTTGATCCATACACTTTTCAATAAGTTATAGCATTATAAAGTTAAAAATTTTAAAAATAAAATCGAGAAGAATTTTCACACGAAAATAGCATTCGGTAGCCATTTTCGCCGTGAAGACAAGTCCAGAGGTCAAATTTTTTTTTTTCAAATTAAAGTATATTACATTAGCTTTAATTTAAGATATATATAAAAGTGTCAGACCTTCCGGAACATTTTCAAAAGTTAAGTTGAAAAAGTTAATTTTTTGTGAAAAAGTTGTCATTTTGAATTCCCCCTTGTGGGCTGGTAAAGGGTTAAATTTATAAAAAAAAATATACCAAATGATAGATAAGGACATTATGTATCTATAAAAAAAAAATGATATTGATTTGTTAATTTTTGAAAAAGTTATGGCAGTTTCAAGTAAAAATTATGAAAATTAGCGATTTTTAAATTTGTAATTTTTTTGGAGGTTTCCCTCCTTTACGGGAAACGAGGGAAATTTTTTCAATTTTTGAGGGTAATATCTTAGACTAGATACGATTTAGGATCTTTTGATATATCGTTGAAAGAAATCGGTCCAATGAGAGCTGAGAAAAAGTAGTAACAGACACAAAAAAAAAATACATCATAGTAAAATTAATACCTTCTCAGCTTAGCATAGAAGTTAGTATACTTCATAAAAATTATCATTATCAATTACAAAAAACCAACTTTCCAATGAAATTGATCCTACAATTTTTGATTCAGGATACACAATGTATTTCTCGATACAAATTATAATAATCTCAACTACTTATTTATGTGAATTGTCAGCTTTTCGATAATAGTTACAGAAAACACAAACAAATTTTATTTATATAAAACTAATAAGTTTTACTTAAAACATTCAAAATTAAACAAATTTAATTTGCATTTTTATAGTGACAGGCTGTGAAAAAAATATAAAAAACACGCCTTATAAAATAAAACTTTTCCTATTTAATTTCAATGCTAAATAGAATCTGTAAAAAAAGTACCATAATAACAATGTTTGACGTATTTTGGTGGAATTGTTGATGTTCCTATTTATTGATGACCTGTTGAATTTCATTAAGAATTTATGCTTAATGTCTTTGACCATATAGATAATATAATACTTGTTAATCATGTTACATAAATAGTCGTTAAGATAAAATATAGTACCATTAATATTTGTATAAATCATAACATATCCTAGTCTTAGCAGTTAATCATATTTTCATTGAAAAATTTTAGACTGATGTAAATGAATTAGATAACTATTTTTAATGTTCGCCCATTAATTAATAGTTAACCAAATTGTCCGAATTATATAGATAAAAATATTAAAATAATTTTTTAAAAAAATTACCTTCATTATATAGCAAATTAAAGATAATATGATGTACTTTTTTCAAAAAACTTACCGAAAGAAAGTTCATTGTCTTTTTTAAATTGTAGCAAAATTCGATTTCAATTAGTTTTATTTTATTAGAGTTGTAGTAAAAAGAAAGAGTATGACAAATTTTTACAGTAAATTTGTCATTTTCGGCTTTAAAATCATATAACTCATAGATAAAAGATTATGGTAACGTTTTTATTTTTATTCATTATAAAGTACTCTTAAAAATTTTAATTTTATATAGGCTAAAAAAACGCAAACCATTTTCAAAGATTGAGTTTAGATAAAATTCAACATATGTAGGTGGTCTCTTTTATTATTTTTTATTCCACTTTTACAAAATTTTTATAACAAACCCGGAATATGCTTCCCGTTCTTTTCGACCTTTGTCGTGCACAGACCATTTTATCTTCGTGACGAGTAAATATAAATAATAATTATAATATAAAACATTATCATCTCTTTAGCCATACTCCTAAATATTTGAAGTTGACTTATTGATTTGCCATGGGTTTTTTTACCCAACTCTACCTTATTATGGCTAAAGGAACCAGTATGGGAATAGATGCGAGTCACTAATAAACTTCTTGGATAGGTGACCATAAAATAAAGTAAACAATGCAGCTGAACGTCAGCGATAAGGCAAAGACTGAATGGTTCACTCCGCCACACCACACAGCAGTAATTAAAATACACATAAATATTATTATTTAATGATAAGTACTAAAAATTTCGATCATACTTATACGGTTAAAAAAAATGTATAATTATTCAAAAATACAACGAAAAATCTAGTAGAGTCACTATATCATTAATTGTTATAAACTAGTTAATCATTTCAAAACGTGACTTTTTCGGAATTGTTAAACTTAAACTAGCCTTTAATAAATTTATGAGGTTTCAATTTGTTTTAATTTTCAGAATTCAGTAAATAATAATTTTATATAATAAAACATTGAAAAATTAACCAATATTGAAAAAATTACTCAATGATGTAGGATTTTTTTATAATATAAAAACTTGTTGACGTTATTCAGGGAAAATTATTTGTTAGGATGTAGACATTTTTTTAGCGCACCATGAGCGTTAAAAAAATTTATTAAAAACGCTCATTGACGCGAGCGTTTGTCGATTTAAACTTGAAATTTGTACCAAGCTTACTTAGAGACTTTCTTAAATTATTCGGAAATATCACGTCACTTCCATTTGAAAATAATCTTCCTTTCAATGAAACTGTTTTTATTTTTATTTTATTATCGTTTTTATACTTTACAGCAACAATTGTTTATTTGCTTAATTGGAAAATATGTATATAGAAAATTTATTGATGACTGATTTATCCTATTTTATATAAAAAATATTTTATTAGTATTTAGTTAAACCAATGTAGCAAACTTGATCACGATTTAGATTTTAATAATTTTATTATAGCTTTTTCAAAAATTATAAGTTATTAAAATTATAAGTTATTTAGAAAAATTATGCAAAATAAATGACTAAAATTTAATAAATTTGTATATACGATGTTTAAACATATTGACTTTAAGAAAATTAAACAAGTATCCATATAAATATATGTTTCAAGTATAACTATAATTCGACATATTACATACAAAAATAATAAATGCATTTTAGAAGCAAAAATAAAATATTGAGCAAGTTAAAGAATATTTTTCAAAAATATAATCCAATTTAAAGTACTAGCGTTTGTCCAAACAAATAAAAATTCGTCTAAGGCGCCTCGAGAAAGAAATCATTAATTAACATAATTACGCACTTGCAATAAAATGTTTACAAATAGCAATAAAATTCACTATCAAATTTTAATCTATACCAGTATTACCTGTTATTATTTTAATAGAACAAAGCAAGGAAAATCCTGTAAAAATTATATCTTAATTTAATATATTATAATTATAGCTAATCTTATCGAACCGGTAGTAAAAATATAAAACAGCACAGGGGGGTCGCGGCACAGTGGTGACGTGGCATAGTTGGATCAAGTATAATGATATCTGACAGTGATTAAAATCACTATCAAAAAAAAACGCTTCGATGCAAATCTTTAGATAGTGTTTAATTTTAAAAAATTGGTGGATTATTCCAAAAGCTTAATGATCTGCTAGTTCATTATTAATATCCTGATTAAGATAAAGTATGTCGAATGAAAAAGGGATTATTAAAAAATATTATTTCTCATAAAAAAATTGTGTTGATCCATAAACTTTTCAATAAGTTATAGCATTATAAAGTTATAAATAAAAAAAAAAACCCAGCACAGGGGGGTCGCGGCACAGTGGTGACGTGGCATAGTTGGATCAAGTATAATGATATCTGACAGTGATTAAAATCACTATCAAAAAAAAACGCTTCGATGCAAATCTTTAGATAGTGTTTAATTTTAAAAAATTGGTGAATTATTCCAAAAGCTTCATAAACTGCTAGTTCATTATTAATATTCTGATTAAAATAAAGTATATCGAATGAAAAAGGAATTATTAAAAAATAGTATTTCCCATAAAAAAATATATTGATCAATACACTTTTCAATAAGTTATAGCATTATAAAGTTAAAAATGTAAAAAATAAAAGATAAAATAAAGTCCGAAATTTTTTTTTACCATTATAAAGTATATTACATTAGCTTTAATTTAAGATATACATAAAAGTGTCAGACCTTCCAGAACACTTTCACAAGTTAAGTTGAAAAAATTAATTTTTTGTAAAAAAGTTGTCATTTTATATTGCCCCCTGTAGTAAGGTAAAAATTCAGATTTATAAAAAAAATATACCAAATGATAGGTAATGACATCATTCATCTATAAAAAAAAGAATTATATTGATATGTTAATTTTTGAAAAAGTTATGGCAGTTTCAAGTAAAAATTATGAAAATTAGCGATTTTATAAATTTGTAATTTTTTTGGAGGTTTCCCCCCTTTACGGGAAACGAGGGAAATTTTTTCAATTTTTGAGGGTAATATCTTAGACTAGATACGATTTATGATCTTTTGATATATCGTTGAAAGAAATCAGTCTAATGAGAGCTGAGAAAAAGTAGTAACAGACACAAAAAAAAAAATACATCATAATAAAATTAATACCTTCTCAGCTTAGCATACAAGTTAGTATACTTCATAAAAATTATCATTATCAATTACAAAAAACCAACTTTCCAATGAAATTGATCCTACAATTTTTGATTCAGGATACACAATGTAATTCTCGATACAAATTATAATATTAATATGTTCATTTTTGAAAAAGTTATGGCACTTTTAAGTAAAAAAATTGAAAAAATTTCGAAAATTAGCGATTTTTAAATTTGTAATTTTTTTGGAGGTTTCCCCCATTTACGGGGAACGAGGGAATTTTTTTCAATTTTTAAGGGTAATGTCTTCGACTAGATACGATTTGTGATCTTTTGAC
>NW_026099575.1:1362881-1370296 GCF_025091365.1 Daktulosphaira vitifoliae
AAAAAAAAAAAAAAAAAACACATCTTAGTAAAACCAATACCTTCTCAGCTTCGCATCGAAGCTAAAAATTGAGAAAGTACTTTAATAATCTTTAAATATAATGTAGATTAAATAATTAGTACTATTTTACGCTTATAATTACAATTTCGGCCTCTAATCAATTTGGATCACTTTACGTTTTTTACACTGTTACCTCAACCCAATAGCTTTACAAATTACAACTTACATGATGGTTAAAGTAATACAAAAGTTAAATGAGAGTTGTTGTTGAATTTTACATATAACTATATAAATTTGACCAACTATTCTTATAAATTTTCCTAGATTGTACATTACTTTACACAGATTTATCGGTATTTTTTATTAAGTTTCAACGCCTGTCAGTTAACTATATTACCACACATTACGTGTTAGTTTTAACCTAAAATATTTTATAGCAAGGAAAGTTCTTAAAAACGAACCTGTTCAAATTCACCATAGAAAAATTTTCTTTTAAAAAAAATTACAAAACTACAACAATCAAGAAATATAAAAGTATTTATTATGTAATAAAATATTACATTAATTATTATATAACTGTGGTATTGACCTTATTTTATTAAGATTTTTCGCGATAAGAAATAATTAGTTAATTAAGGATGGTAAAAATTCTAGACACTAATTTTTAAAATTTAAATGATAAACACTAGACAACTTTTCAATGAACGAACTAATAACATTCACGTTCAAATATCAAATAATAACTAAATTTACGTTCAAGTTCATATCCTTAAATTTGAATGTGTTCACTCTCATCATTCTTTTACAGTTTATAAAATTATTACTTTTAATTACTATGGACACATTATTCAGTGACATATAAATTAAAAAATCCTTTTAGCATTTCACAGTGTCCCGCGATCCACGACTCCTTTGTCAGCCATCGCACCATCACGTGTATATCGCAGTTTGACTGACCAACGCCGTGTCCCGCGGGACAAAGTCCGACAAGTGCCGCTCAGCCGACTACGATCCGCCGGTAATGTATGTTGAAGTCATCTTAGTGACACCTTACGAAACGCATCGTTTCGTCCGATGTCTTTTTCTCCGCTTTGACACATCTCATCGGTTGACATCATCACAACTCATCACACTCATCGATTATTGTTTTATTAGTGTAACACTTTGTTTCCTGTACTTTGTGCGCTATACTTTTTTGACATTAATTAAACGTCACTTATCGAACATACGAAGTTTTTGTGACGAATGCGTTTTGTTCAATCTTCCCTCTCGTTTATATCACGTTCAAGTAAAAAATATTAGATACAACACTTGTGAACAATTTTTTTTTTTTATTTGTTTTCTTAATATTTGTATAATGATTGTAGTTGAATATAAATGATCTGAATAACTATAAATTTTAGAGTTGTTTGATTGTAAATCATCTTGATGGACTAAGTTCAGTTTATACTTAACATAATGTTTTTAATGTAAAACACGTATACCCTTGTTCTGTTATTTATCAGATTAATATTGCGTACACAATATTCTTTACGCGTTGTAGGTGAATTCATAAATATTTAAAAAATAACTTATTACATATTATGTATTGGTGTGTGTGTATATATATATATATATATTTTTTTTTTTTACCGCCAAATAATTGTACTTATTTGTATTACTATCGTATGTTCTCTTACATGGATATCGTACAAAAACGAAATATAGTAAGGATTTAAATAAAGTATTTTTATATCACTAAATATAAAAACGACATAGTCATGACAGATAACTATTGCAAAGTGACTGAGCTAGAATATGAAGAAGACAAAAACACAGCTTATAATTAGAGAAAGAATTATATCAAACTGATAACTTCCATAACCTTTGATCTTGTTGATTTTTTAATAAATATTGTCTTTTTAGATTACATTTAAAGCATATTAATTATTGTTTATTACTAATAAATAAAAAAATAATAAAAATAAAATGTTTTCATGATATCAAAATATGTTATGAGGTAGTGAATATGTTGTGATAATGGGTGAAGCTCGTACTAGTGTATATTTATAAAGCATACTCTACCTGTGCTACATACCTACTCTATGTGTTGAAACACTTGCAACTTGAGTACTTATCATAAAGTTGTTATTGAAAATTGAATTTTTTTGTAAAGAAAAATGGTGAAATTTCGAAAAAAAATATACATATTTGTATTTGTATTTTTTCTTATAGTGATAAATAATAAAATATATGCTCTAAACATGGTGTACGAGGACAATAACTCTTTAAGAAGATTTCAACAGAATGATTAAAAGTTTTAGAAGTTGTCACTTAGATATGATATACTTTGTATATACTGACAAATTATAATTTGTCAGTATATACATATTTATGAATTTGATAATTATCAAATTCATAAATTAAAATTAAATGTCTTGAGAAAACTTTTGGGGACAATTATTGGTTCTATCGAAGTTTTTTATTTGGAAAATTTTGCTTTCAATCGTAATAATTTTTATTTTTTAGACTTAATAAATAAACTATGGAAGACATAATTCTCGATTCAACACACATTTCAAATGATGAACATTTAATGGTGAAAATAACCAATGCGTTTAAAAAATACGATACGACTACCGTTTTAAATGGATTTAATATGAGTGTTTCTAAAGGTGTCATGTATGTCTATACCTCTCAAATATACTATTCTGAACTTGAGAAATTTTCTATTTTATTACTTAATAGTATAAATCTTTTCAGATATGGTTTATTAGGTCCTAGTGGTTGTGGAAAAACAACTTTATTATCATCAATTATTGGACGTACTCGATTGAACTCGGGTCAAATAAGATTGGGAGTAAAACGAAAGAAACAAATAGGATACATGCCCCAGGCGAGTAATCTAATTAAAAACATATTTTTGAGAATTTGTTACCGAAAAGCTAATATGTCACAAAAAGAAGTTTATGAGATTTTTTATCATATATATAAAGAAGAATATTTTCTTTCATAAAAATTTACAATTGATCTAACTTTTGGAAAATAACTACAAAATTTAATCTATTCATAATTCTGTAAATATTATCCAAAAGTTTTTTATATAAACAAACTTTTTTGGAGTGCAAAAAATATAATTTAACGATAAAATAGTCATATTATTTTTGGTAGATGGCAGATATTAATCTTTTTTACATATATCATCAATATTCTCAAATCGAATTTTTGTACATTTTTTTTTTTTTGGCTTTTGGATACAAATTACGATGTTATTTATTGAATTTATTATATTCTCACGAATAATTTTTCAAAATTAAATTATAATTTGAATTAATATTTTATACATTTTTTGATTAAAAATTTATCTATTTATCACAACTATTTGCTTCAGGATTTAGCACTTTACGATGAATTTTCAATGTTAGAAACATTTCATTATTTTGGTTCATTATATGAAATGTCTTATGATGAAATTATTGACAAAGGAGAAAAATTATTAAATTTTATGGAAATGCCACCATTTACCACACAGTTTGGAACAATGAGGTAAAATTAAATAAAAAAAATTATCTTTTACCATTTTTAATAATAATTTATATAGTGTACTATAAATTAAATTTGCAAATTTTGAAAAATGTATGTCTTGTAATAGAGTTATTAAAATTTTTAATAGCGGTGGACAACAAAGGAGATTTTCTTTATGCGTTGCTCTCTTACATGATCCAAGTCTTTTAATATTAGATGAACCGACTGTTGGAGTGGATCCAATAATAAGTGCAAGGTGAAACATATTTGTTTAATATAAATATTTCTATATTATGGATCTAAAGCGAAAAATCTAGAAAAATGTAAAAATCGTTTATACTTTTTAATTAACTTCTAGAAAATCCAATTCCATCATTAAGATGGACATTTATTTTGAAAATATGTAAAATGTTCTCACATCAATGGTTTAAAATTAGATTTATTTGAAATTAGTTCAGAAAATTTACTTTTTAATGTTGAGTCTTTTAGTCCAAAGTCAAAGAATTGTAACATTACTTTATTTTACAATTAAAAGGCAGTATAAAAAAAAATTAGATGTTTTTTTATCTTTATTTCAAGTATTTGGACATATTTGCAAGATTTAACCAATCGTGGAAAAACCATAATTATAACTACGCATTACATCGAAGAAGCACGTCAAGCTAACATGGTTTGCTCTTTTAAAATAATAGTTACAATAACATAAATGATTTATTACATTACAACATAACTATATTTTAGATAGGATTAATGAGAAAAGGAGTTCTATTAGCAGAGGCTTCACCTTTAGACATTATGGAGTCATGTAATGCTGATACATTAGAAAGTGCATTTTTAATACTCAGTCAAAAACATTCAGCTCATATGGTATATAATAAACATTAACTTCTTCGTGTAAAAACAATTAATTTAACTATTAAACATACATAATATATTACCATAAGCTTAAATAAAAGTTAGTACGTTAACACAAACGTGTAAGTATTTCACGTTTGTAATGAGTCATGTCAACATAATTTATATCAATAGTTAATAGGGAAAATGATTAAAATAAAATAAACACTAAAATTTAGGAAGACATTCCAGAGTACATGTAAAAATTATTTACCTTTAGTTATAATCAAGTAATCTAAATCTACCTAAAATCTTAAGTTGTAAATTAGAACAAGAAAATCTACTCTCCTTTCAGAAATTTTTTCTTTACAATCGAAACCACTTATACTGCGTTAAGTATAAACTAATGTTATAACTTATAGCTAATGTTTTCGATTTCTGAAGAAATTTATTTAATGCTTATTGTCCAGTGGAAAGAAAACGAAAATTAAAACATTGGCACACAATTATGCATGACGCGTTCCCTACTGAGTTATTACACAGTTTGTCTTAAGATAAGCTCAATAATAAATGGAATTTATTTAAAGTTTATTTTTATTTTTGTTTAATAGTCTACGGAAAGAAAAATATCAAATACTCCTCAGTCTTCAGCAACAACAACACTTAAAAAATCGTCATTTTTTTCTAAGACTCGTTTCAAAGCTCAATTATTAAAACATTGGTATTGGAGTGTCAGGAACTGGAAGTTTGTACATTTAGATCAGTAAAAGTTTCCGTTATTTTTTTACTTAATTATTTATTTATGTTATAAATTAGAATTATAGGTTTCGTATGCATTTTACCGATTTTTACTCTACTTCTTTTCAACACCTTGATTGGTCAAACTCCTGACCCATTAAACTTTGGAATTATCAACAAAGAAATCAATAAACATACTTGTCAAAAAATTCAACTAGAAGAAATGTGTAACGATCAAATTCCTTTAAGCTGCAAATATTTGTACCACCTTAAAAATAGCGAAATAACTTTGGTATTTACCATTTTTACAACTATAAGATGATTAATGTTCTAATATACTTTAACTTTAGTATCTAACATACTAAGAAACTTCTTATAAACTATAAAAATTTAATACAAAAATACAAATATAAAATATATATACAGGAAACAGGTCAATTTTTACGATAATGAGAAAAATAGAAACCCGTTCTCTTACCGACTGAACACTCTATATGTATAAATATANACCTTAATTTTCAAAAGGGAATATATATAATCAACTAACTTATTTAATAGATAATGATTTAATTAAGAAAATGATTGATCTATAAAAAATTTTGGTCCAGTATTTCATAAGTTATTAAAAATTTAAAGTAATAACTAGAGGCAAGTAGTGGGTGTTGCTATTTTATCACTAATCATTTCCCGGCCGTACTTTACCTTCCATATAGGTATAAAAAAGTTAATAACTTCTGAAATATTGTTTAAATTAAAGTTGTTATAAACCAGTCATTTTTTAATTTTACCATTATCATAACCAGATTAATTATGTACGTTGNTTTTTAATTTTACCATTATCATAACCAGATTAATTATGTACGTTGCTATTGAAAAATAAAGTTAACATCCTTATAAGATATAGGGGATGAAAATAAGAATTATTTTATGACAGATAAATGGCGATACATATGTAACTAACTAAAGTCAAAAAAAAAAGCTATACAAAAAAATTATCATTTTAAGAAAAGTTGAATGAGTGGCTAATGATAAAAGAATCATTTAGGAAAATATGAGAATTTAAATCACACATGCCGTGATTTCTGCTACTACTTTTTATTAATAAAACTTTCATCTTCGAGTAGAAATATTATGATGATGAAGAGTTAGCCAAATCAGATGCATTATACAACAATATTTGGGGTTATTTATTATTTTCAAATAACTTCACAAACTTAATAAATAAAAGATACAATGATTCTTTTGGTATGAGTTCTGAAGATTTTGAACACATGACAATATCATCGTCAATAGATATGTCTGGTAACTAGCTACTTTTAATTCTGATTGTAAATGTTTTTAATAATTTATTTTTGTCGTCAATTTCAGATTTTATTACTAGTAAACTAATTCAAAGTAAATTAATTAATGGTTTTGAGGAACTTAGTAAAGCATTCAATCATTGTAATTCTACATCAGTGCGTTATATTGATCCACGACCTTTTAAAGTAAAATCACTAGTTACTATTATACATGTAACTATTTTACTGAATTGAATAAATTGTATTAGTATTTATTAAAATCTAGATAATGGAACCAGTATTTGGTAAATTAAAAGTGAATATAGTTGAATATGGAACACCAGCAATAATATCAATGTTAGTAAACCAAAATTGTTTTAATACTCATATTAAAAAAGAAAATAATTTCAACGAAATTATTAAGACATATAAACTCACTGTATACTAAAATAATTAATCTTGTTAATTCAATAATAAGCTCTCCGTTTTGAAACAAAAAAACTTTTTAATAAAGTATATAAATTCGTAATGAGCAGTCACGTATCGAAAAGACGCATAACAAAAGTGACAGCACTTAACAGTCCTGACATTCATTGTTTTTCATTTTTATATACTAATGACCTAATTAATATCACAAAAAAAAAACGTATATTACATCTTTCGAACACCTGGAAATATTTATAAATTAATAATTCTTATTCACGGTTAAAGATGTTAGCAAACCGAACAAAAGATGATTTTTTATTTTTTTTAACAAAAGTTTTACTACTTATATGTTAATATAAGTAAGTAATATATTTAATATTCCTCATAATTTAGTTAATTAATTTTGTTTAGTTTATAATTTATACACAAAATAACTATTAATATTAATATTTTTCTCTCGCAAACGAATTTTTTTACAAGTTAAAACTAAAAAATAAACTAATTATAGTACAAACTAGTACTAAAGGCAAACGTCTTTTTTTTGAAAACAGTACAATTTTATTGATACAGGGTATTTTAAATATTTTTTGTTATGATCGTTAAATCTTGTATTATTTTTAAATTAATTGTAAC
>NW_026099575.1:1370396-1464217 GCF_025091365.1 Daktulosphaira vitifoliae
CTACCAGATAGCCTTTTATATACGCGTAAACTCAAATTTTATACGTTTACTTTGACGAAGTCACTAATCTAATTCCAATGTGATTTTGAAGGCAAAGTTTACTATTTTTATTTTTAGAACAGACACACAGAGAACCAACCACGATTTCAAACTCAATTATACATTTCACATTATAAATTCACAATAAAAACTAATATTTTTTAAAATCTTATGTTCCATTAACTTCAAATAAATCAATATGTGTTAGGATATTTTGTGAAGACAAGCATTAAAAAAAATCCAGCATAGGGGGGTCGCGGCACAGTGGTGACGTGGCATAGTAGGATCAAGTATAATGATATCAGACAGTGATTAAAATCACTATAAAAAAAAACGCTTCGATGCAAATCTTTAGATAGTGTTAAATTTTGAAAAATTGGTGGATTATTCAAAAGCTACATGATCTGCTAAATGCATATTTATATCCTGAGGAAGATAAAGTATGTCGAATGAAAGAGAGATATAAATATTATTTCTCATAAAAAAATTGTGTTGATCCATACATTTTTCTAAAAGTTATAGCGTTTTGAAGTTAAGAATGTAAAATATAAAATCGAGAATTTTCACACAAAAATAGCATTTGGTAGCCATTTTCACCGTGAAGGTAAAATAAAGTCCGAAATTTTTTTTTTTTCATAATAAAGTATATTACATTAGCTTTAATTTAAGATATATATAAAAGTGTCAGATCTTCCGGAACATTTTCAAAAGTCAAATTGAAAAAGTTCTACTTTCTATATGCATTTTTATGTTTTGAACCCCCCTTGTATTAAGGAAAATGGTCCGATTTAAAAAAAAAGTAGGTCAAATTAAAGAAGTATATAAATATTATTTCTCATAAAAAAATTGTGTTGATCCATACATTTTTCTAAAAGTTATAGCGTTTTGAAGTTAAGAATGTAAAATATAAAATCGAGAATTTTCACACAAAAATAGCATTTGGTAGCCATTTTCACCGTGAAGGTAAAATAAAGTCCGAAATTTTTTTTTTTTCATAATAAAGTATATTACATTAGCTTTAATTTAAGATATATATAAAAGTGTCAGATCTTCCGGAACATTTTCAAAAGTCAAATTGAAAAAGTTCTACTTTCTATATGCATTTTTATGTTTTGAACCCCCCTTGTATTAAGGAAAATGGTCCGATTTAAAAAAAAAGTAGGTCAAATTAAAGAAGTATATAAATATTATTTCTCATAAAAAAATTGTATTTATCCCATACATTTTTCATAAAGTTATAACATTTTAAAGTTAAAAATGTAAAATATAAAATCGAGAATTTTAACACAAAAATTGCATACGGTAGCCATTTTCACCGTAAAAACAAAATAAAGTTCGACATTTTTTTTTTCATAATAAAGCATATTACATTAGCTTTAATTTAAGATAAATATAAAAGTGTCAGACCTTCCGGAACATTTTCAGAAGTTAAGTTGAAAAAGTTGTCTTTTTAAATCCCCTCCTGTGGGCAGATAAAGGGTTAAATTTACAAAAAATATATACCAAATGATAGTTAAGGACATCAAGCATCTATAAAAAAAAAAAAATATATTGATTTGTTCATTTTTAAAAAAGTTATGACAGTTTTAAGTAAAAAAAATTGAAAAAATTTAGAAAATTAGCGTTTTATAAATTTGTAATTTTTTTGGAGATTTCCCCCATTTACAGGGAACGAGGACAATTTTTTCAATTTATAAGGATAATGTTTTCAACTAGATACAATTTGTGATCTTTTGACGTATTGTTAAAAGAAATCGGTCCAGTGAGAGCTGAGAAAAAGTAGTAACAGACACAAAAAAAGAAAAAAAACACATGATAGTAAAATTAATACCTTCTCAGCTACGCATCGAAGCTAACACATTAAGGGACTTATATACTGTTTTGTGATTACTATGCTGGGACTCATGTGCGGATAGTGTCCATGACTTTCCTAACCATAGCTACTTACTTTGTCCGAGATTTAAATCTTACTAGGTTCATACACATTCTTTTACGTTAATTATCAATATAAAATTTTCTCTCATTTTAGAGTAACTAAATGTAAAAGTGTACAATTGTTTTATTGCATATGATTTGTAATTTGTGTTAGTGAATAAATAATAATTATTATTTATTAAACTAGACAAACTATCAAAATTTAAATAAAATATTAATAGCAAGATTTTATCTTTATTTAATTATTATTAACTGAAATAAAATGAAAAATAAAAGCGTACTCTTACACCATTGACGGGCTAAAAGTCTAGTTAGTACTGTGTAAGTTTCAATATGCAAATAATCAGGTGTTTTATTTAAAATAACAGAATAATGATAAAGTTTTTTTAATTTAATATTTTTGCTATTCAATATCATAATATTAAAATATAAAAAAAATTAGCTGTTTACCATTTTTTTTTAATAAATAAAGCAATTCAAAAGTTAATTGGTTAAATATTAAAATTGTATAAAATAATTCATAAACCTGATTTATTTAAAAATAAGTATATATAATATTTTTTTAGAACTACATTTAATTATTATCTTAAATCAAAATTTTTTCTTTAAATTCTTTGCGAAAACAAAACTTTCATTACTCAATTTTGATTAATAATTATATATATTTAAACAAAAAGAAAATCGAGTTTTATACAATTGTTTAATATACTAAAAATAATATTCTTAAAGAGTAAAATATAAAAATATAACAACGTCTTATAATCTATATTATACATTCAATTTTAGCTCAATAACTTTATATCGACTAAAAACATGTAAAAATGGCCCAAGATTTGATATTTATCAACTATTAGTTCATGACTATAATATAACATTAATTTTAATAAGGACTCTTACGCCGTATAGGCTCTTGAACGGTTCAATACCAATTATTTTAATAACCACTTCGATTATTATAATTCAGTCAATGTGATTTAACCATTGGCTATGATACGCCACATCGTGTCGCAGCATGACTGCCAGTTATGATATAACATCAATCACGATACGCTTTATGAACAACTAAAAAATGGTATACTTGTCATATTATTTTTAAGAGCAAATGTTTTACGTGAAATTGAATAATAATAAAGATCAACGATAAATCCGTCAATAAAGTAACCATAATTTGAATACAACTTATTTAATCTAACGGTAAATAAGAAACAATTTTAAAACATTAGTATAAAAAATACAAAGTAGGTTAAGCACAGCATGAATGAACAAATACTATACATCAGTATGATGCACTTACGACATTATACAAATATGCGTTAATCCCACGCAATTTTATCATTGGATGTTATTCACACCTACTACAACTGAAAAAGAGTTAACTAATGACAAATAATATACTAACAGTGGTGTATACAAATTTTAGGATCGGGCAACCTTTAATTAATATTTGATAAATTACTAAAAACAATGAAAATAAAAGAATACGTCATAGAATTAGAAGAATGTTTAATCCTGCATTATAAATAGTTATTTCTATGGAATGACCTTCAATATAGAAATAATAAAGAATATAACAGAAATTATCAAAATAAATATATCACTTATTTGCTGGAAAATAAAGTACAACAAATAAAATATTTAAAATCCCTTAATATTGATAATTGAATTGCGAACAACCAAGTAAAGTCCCACCCTTATCAAATCGGAATACCAGAAACGTTTTGATATATCTTAGCGTGTCTTTAGAGAACATCAGGTTTCCGATTAGAAATTTAAAGGATCTCTAATCACCTAAAGAAGACGAGATTCTAGCAGAATTGATAGAGAATGGTGGTGAAGAACTAATTCCAAAAATATAAAAATTATCACTGAGGTATAGGAAATAGAAAAAATATCTGAAGACTTGATAATGGCCATGATAATGTCCTATACACTGGAAGGGTGACAGAAAAGACTATTTAAGTACCAAAGAATATCTCATTTAAATGTAGTATATAAAATATTAATAACTATATTCTATCAAGGATAAAAGAGTTAATTGAAAGGGTAATTGGAGAATAATTAACTTACAAAACATATTCTAAAAAAATGTATCGAGTGCGGAAATAATGCCTTGAGTAAAAATCCATCATTGCATCTGCAATAATCATTAGAATAGGATGCAAAACACAGTCATAAAACTTCTGCAATTTATCAAAGAAACCAAGGTAAATAAAGAAATATAATGTATATTTGTAAATTTTCTTATTTAAACTGTAAATATATAAAATATTTAAAAAAAAATTATGATTTAATTAATAGATATAAATAGTCTATTATTATTTTTAAATATACCAGTATATCAACAAATAAATAATAAATCAATAAATTATTCATTTACCATTATTAGTTTCATATTTCTTATACTATTTTATTCTAAAACATATTTGAATTATTTAGGTATAAATTATAATTTATAAATGTATTTAATTTAATCAAAACATACTCTAAATCAGTAAAAATAATCGATTTTAACTTCGAGTAATTTTTCAAAAGATTATTTTCATTACTACTAATTTGATTATCAAAATCATTCGATAATGGCCATCATTATATTAAAGTTAAAAATTAGCTATTAAGAATATTATCTCGTGGTTATCAATTATGATCTACAATATAATGCTCCAATAGCGTAGCTTGAAAAATTTTCTGTGGTGACTATAGTCCCATTTTCTATTTTATAATTTAAAGAAAAAATCTGCCAAGGAACTTCTCTATTATATTGCTTTACCTATCCCTCTTCCATCAAAATATAAATATAATTTTTTTGAATGGACTATGAATGTTTCATTTGGGGTAAGAAAACTCCATCCCCACGCAAACATATTTATTCGACGATAATGAACTGTTCTAACCATAATAGTTTAATTACTTATGATTGAAAATCAGATAATAGGATTGTAGATAAATTATCTAAATTAATATTGTCTATTTATCTATATAATATTTTGTAATGTTAATAAAATTTTTTTTTACAAATTATTTGTATTCATCTTATATAATAAAATAAATCCATAAGAAAAAAACACTACTCGGGGATTAGGTGGGAATGGCAATTGCCTTACTTGCACCTCCCGTAAGTCGCCACTGCATATAAAAATTGTTGAAACGTTAAAACTTCCTTTTTGTTATTGCAACTTTTAACCCTTGTAAAATATTCAAGACCAATTTTCATCTATTAGCCTCACATAGTTATCATCAATAATATATAAATTATTCTGATTTTATTGAAGTATTATTTTGAAATAAAAATTTAAACTAAAACTTTTTTTAAGTAAAATTATAATTTCAAACGAATTATACATAATATTATATTAAATAAATCATCAAAACAATTTATTTGATAATAATATCATGAGTAAATTTAAAAGTGTCAAAATAAAAATTTCAACAACAAAAACGATCGTACAAACACAGAATACAGAGTGGTTTTTACAAATCTTGTAACTTTTGCTGTACTTAATATTTGTGTTATTTTTTTAGTTTGTGTATTCTTAAACAATGAAGCATTTGTTTTACTATATGTTTCTTACAAGAAAAAATAAATAAATACATGTTTCTTCAAAATAAAAGTTAACTATTTTTGGAAACATCGTGACCACCCTGTATATCTTACATATGGTTACCTATTTTATTTCCGTGAGAAGAATTGAGTAGAAAGTTTCTTGTAGTATGTACGGTCACGAAAATCGTCGCGACTGATTTGGCGGTGATAGCAAACTAGGAAGTATAAATAATGTATATTGTTCTTATTTCTCATACCACGTGCAAATAATAATTTAAAATATTTTAAGAATAATTCGAACACAATTTAATTTATAGTTATAAAATCAATATGTATATTTTTAAATAGTAAAATAGTATAATTATATAGTATATACATAGTATCATTAGAGGTATATTTATAAATACCTTAATTCAGTATAATATACTTTATAACCCAATTAACTTTTTTTTAATTGCTATCTATAATTTTATACTTAGAAAATATATCCTTGTAGGGATATATCATCGAAATATATTAATGAAGTTTTCAATTGACATTGCTTATTTAAAAGTATAAATTACTCTTATTTGTAATTACAAATAAGACATGTAAACAACTGAGTTATACTTAGGAAATATTAGCAAAACAATTTTATTTTTTAATTAAACATTCTTGTATTTGTTAAAAATCTTAACTAATAATAAGAATTATGAGGAAAAATAAAGATTACTTCTTTTACTTCATTTAATAAAAATAAATTATAATCCAAAATTCAATCTCAATGTAACATATATTCGAATTGTATGATGTATGAATATAACTTATGATAAAATATAATTTTTAATAAAATATTTATATAATTAAGTATTTTTCAGTCTTTTATACTTTATTATAATTCAAATAAAAAGAATTTTTGAATTAAACTTAACAAATCTATGCGTATTAAATATAATTATTCAGCAATTCAATTTCTTCAATTAATGTCATATATACTAGAAAATAATTCTTCAGAGAACATAATTTTCTCAATTATATAATAGCAGTAACAGCATTTTAACCATATTATTAAATATATGAATTATTATAGTTAGCAGGAAATTATTTACTATAAATGTTATCTAATGTAATAGTATATCTGATTTTGGTTCCATAGTTAAAGAAAATATATCAATATTTATTTCAAGCCTAATATTNATAGTATATCTGATTTTGGTTCCATAGTTAAAGAAAATATATCAATATTTATTTCAAGCCTAATATTTTTTTGAAGGAATATTTATCATAATAAAAAATATATCTTAATTTCTTACTTTATTATTATAAATCAAAAATCTAATTTAACATAAAAAATGTTAATTAAAAAAAATTTAGCTTAATATTAATTACTTATCTCCAATAACGTTAAATATAATCAAGACCTTACTTGGCAATTGTGTCGCCCGGGGTGCTTTTTATTATACTCATCAGAACATTTTTTCACTGCAACGCTATTCATTCTTATTTAAGTTTTAAAAAAAAAATTAACTATATAATTCATACTACTAAATAGTTGGTTAGCGTTTTCTTTGGTGCCACCTTAACATATGCACCGAGTGCTCTCTTAGATAATCCCTGAACTTATTGTTTTAGAAATGAGGTTTAAAATTTAAAAAAAAACTAGCACAATGGGGTCGCGGCACAGTGGGAACGTGGTATAGTTGGGTCCAGTATAGATGATATCTGACAGTGATTAAAATCACTATCATAAAAAATGCTTCGATGCAAATCTGTAGATAGCTTTTAATTTTAAGAGATTGGTTGATTATTCTAAAAGTAAAATTAATTCCTATTTATATATATATTTCTAATTAGTATTTTATTTATAAATATAATTTATGAATAAATATCTATTAAAACAATTCAACGTAGTATGAAATTGATATTTAATAATTTAGTATATTAATTTGTTTGAGAATTTTTAAATAATTATAAAGTAGTTATTACTTTTACGGTAAACGTGTATAAAAATTGAAGGGATTGACACAAAACTTTTTATATAATAATTTGATTTTAATTATGAATAAATGGTCTACAAAAAATTTTCATCAGAGTAAAAAATATACTTTTATTATTCAAGTATTCGTGCTAATTTCAAATTATGTGTTTTCTATCACCAATAATTTTGGATATTATTACTAATTATTTAAAAATTATAGAATATAACAATAAGCAAAATAGTTCTGAATATTTCAATTGTATCATCTAATTAAACACCAAGAGTTACATAGAAATTATTTATATTTACCTGAAATGATTTATTACGATAAAAAAAATAATTAAAAACACAAAAAAAATATTTTTAAATTATTACAGATTTTGATTCTTATGATTTTAAAAATAATTAATGCAAAATATCATTTTTAACCTATATTTTGATATTTTTAAGTTGATTTTATGAAAGTTTATAATTAAAAAAAGTTGAATTTGTTACCACAACTTCATGTTTGAAATTTTCATTATTAAATAGAAAATTTTATGAAAATAATATAAATTTACTGTAAATTTAACAGAAAATCTCAATATTTTTTTTATAATATATAATTTTTATAATTAATTGTTTTCAAATTATTATTGATTTTGTATTTTAATATGTTAAAAGTAATCATTTTTAACCTTTTGAATCCCCCTGTTGGCAAGTAACGTGTCAGATTTATAAAAAAAAATATACCAAATGATAGGTAAGTACCTCATGTATCTATATAAAAAAAATTATATTGATTTGGTATTTTTTAAAAAGTTATGGCAGTTTTAAGTAAAAAAATTGAAAAAATGTCGAAAATTAGCGATTTTTAAATATGTAATTTTTTTTGGAGATTTCTCCTATTTACGGAGAACGATTGAAATTTTTCAATTTTTGAGGTTAATTTCTTGGACTAGATACGATTTGTGATATTTTGACGTATTTTTGAATGAAATCACTTTGGTGAAACCTGAGAAAGTGATAACAAACACAAAAAAAAACACATTGTTGTAAAATTAATATCATCTTAGCTTTGCATCAAAGTTCAAATGTAAACAAAAATTATTCATTTGATAATTCTATAAATATGGTTTTTATGAAGTCTCTAAACTTAAATAAAGCTCTTTGATGAATGAACGATGTGAGATAGAGCTCTAAAAGCTAATATAAATTATAAAATATTAAATAATTATATAACAATTATATTATTAAGAATGTTACATCAAATAAACATTTGACTAATGACAGACAGTAGGGTTTTCACGAAAAATCCGTTTTTATTTTAGCGTATACCCCTTAAAACACGACTTATGAAAGGGGTATATGAGTAATTTTGGTATTCCTAATTCCGAATATGACATCAAAATTATCACATCGTATCCTATTTTTAAGAAAACAGTAATTTACGTTATTATGACTAAAAAGTACATGCACATTATCAAAATTACAAAGGTAGTTCAATGCCAACCACCAATGAAAAAGAATATATGAAAAAAATGAAAATCATGTCGTAAATTACTTTATTTTAAAAGAATACCATAATTTGATTGGTTACTGGTCAAAGTCTCGTTGACTTATGTACTTGTGTACCCTGTAAGTATAAACTTCCGTCATGAAATATAATATTATTAATAAATGTCATATTTTATTTTGGTTACTTATTGTTCCATAATTACTAATAGTTTTCTGTTTTACAACTATAACGTAATTTAAAATTATTTTCATACAACCCGACTCCGATAGTTATGCATTTATGTGATTGGCACAAGACACCGGAAACCACAAAATTATTTTAACGACTTAATATCATTACACTTTCTTTTTCCAAACTCTGAAGCTTCGCATTTCCTATTGAAACGCTGTTGAGGATTGAAAGGTAATCATGGAATGTATACCAAAAATCATGTGAAATAAAGAAGCACTGTATGGGATTGAATACACGATCCGAGACGTCGTAAAGATTAAATTTTCCACTTGGCCATAGTGAACTTACGTTTAATATGTTGATATCTTTACTTTAGGTTGATAACGTGGTGTGTGGCTGGGGAAACACGGTACCGGTGCCATGTCACTATTAACCGGAAAAATAATGCTGGTACTAAACGATCAACTAGAACAATATAAGACCAAGTAAAATATTTTCATGGAATAATTATTTAATTTATTTTTTAACTACTAAATGTCGTAGCGACTCTAAATACCCAAAATTGTTTAAAAATGAAATAGAATTCTATCCATATTTGCTAAAAATATCTCAGGTAAGTTATTAGTGTTTGTAAATTTGTTTTAATTGTTATTAACTATCAAAGGCGCAATCAAATAAATTTATTTTCGATGGAGGAATAATTAAAAAAAAAAATGTTACTCATTACTTCATAGACCGAAAAGAAAAGTTATAAAAAAAATAGAATTTTAACATTACAAAATGTATATAAAAGTTATTCAATATCAATATTTAAAACATACATAAATACCAGTGCTTACAAATAATATTTATATGAATGTAATTTATTTTATTATTACTTCTAACAAGTTGGTAATGAAATTCACGATTTATTTTTTTAATTGTAATGCTAAGTTCATTAGCTGAAAACAACATGGCATAAAAGCAAAAATTGTTTTTTTTTTATTGTTCTATAACAAAGAACTTCACTTCGATCGTTATTTCCAATATTTTCTTTTATTCTCTAATACTAATTAAATTAACATGCCTCCAACTATAATCTGATTATTTTCATCTCTACATAATAACAAACACTTTTTTATGTTACAAACACTTATAATACCTATGATAAGTCTTCTAAAATTAATACTCAGCGTTAATTTTATACATGTCAATCATATAAATTTATCATTGCTTCTAACTTTTATAAACTCATTAAACAAATTTTAAGCTTGACATACCTTTCCTTCAATCTTAATTAAGAGATGACGTTCCAAAACGTACTAAGGGCAATTTTAACAAAATCGAATTATACACATAAACTTATTGTAAAAATGGCGGGAAATCGAGTTCCGTTATCACAATTATACAAATATATTTTTTTGTTTAAAACACGCGTTTGAAAACTACTCTTCTATCCGTGACAAAATAAATAATTTGTTCAAAAAATATTAAGTCAATAAATTATTAAAAAAACTCCCATGTTCTTATTTTTACAAAACATACCATAATATTCCAGAGTATACTTTGTAACTTTTTCAGGAATATAAAGAACTATAAAATAGTTTCTTATTATTTAAATTAGTTTTAAGTTTAATTATATTGAGCACTTTTCCCACAAAAACATTAAGAATTGTTTTATGATATAAAACAAAAATCATTTATAAGTTTGATGAATTTTATTTGGGTGATTGACAAGAAAGTAGAGCAGAGGATGAATGTAGCAGAAATGGAATGCTTAGATGGATGAGTGAAGTGACTAGAGAGGATAGGATAAGGAACGAACATAAGAAGAGTATAGGTGTAGCGTCAATCGTGGATAAAATAAGAAAATAGACTTATATGGTTTGATCATTCTAGAGGAAGAACAAGAGATGAAGGTATGTTATTGAATGCGATTTGAGGACGGTTGATGTGATCGTAGATGATGTAGGGGATCGTGTCAAGTGGAAGTTTAGGATAAGGATGGCTGACCCCAAATAGTTTGGATTAAGGCGAGGAAAAATAAAAAAACTTATATTTATTATTCCCGTCAGGTCTGGCTGCATAATCTTACATTTGTTATATCTGGTATAAGATCAAATGGTCAATTAAATCAATTATAAGATAAATATATTTTATATACATAGATTAAGAAAAAAGGTAGTAGAGGGCCAAATGAAGTATGTTCAGTTCTAATTAACTTTTTAGAAAATTGAGAACTACAAATTATACAGTGAAACAAAACTATTCCTACTAATCTCAGATTCATGGTTGCTCAGAACACTACGTTAATTACAAATTAAAATTATTTACAGTAATTAACTATTTTTTTCCAATAAGAAACCACAGCTAGTTTATTAGCTATATACTTATGCTAGTAATAAAAATTTACCAAAACACAAACAATTATTTATGCAAGTGAATGTCATATAGTTTTGAATAAATATAAATTTTCTAAAATTTATAATAAGGATTTTAATGTAAATAACTATAAAAATTATATCAAACGTATTTAAAACAAAAAAAAATTTAAATCTACAAAGTAAAAAGTGTTCACTCACATTAAAGTGAACTTACTGTTGGTAAAAAAAACATACGGAGGGTTAAAAGATAAAAAAATGTTCCAAAACGAAACAAAAAATTTGAATCAATGACTAATCAGTTTTTTCAATTCCACAAAACTTATTAAATTAAAATGACTAAGATAATAAATGTCAAAAACTTTAAGAAATTTTTTTAAATACCTGAAAATACTTAGCAATTCTACAAAGAAAATGTTTTAAATAGATTTGATGACAAAGAATTAGATGAAGATATTTTTTTATATATTTACCTGATCATGATTAATAAGATATTTTTTAAATATCCTCTATCCCAACAATTTGAGTTTGGCTCTGCATTAATAGAATTTTACACTGGCTATTGAACAGATGCATTATAGTTGAGGGAAATAAGTGAATAAGAGGTGTATCACTGTTAAAATTACCGGATGGTCACCCATTCGAGAAACTACAGTAAACAGTATAAATGAACATAAGCGCTAAGGCGTCAACGTCATTGAACGACAAAAATTATATTTTATATGATTTTAAATATTAACTTAGATCATTATTTTTTTTTCAACCTTTTAAAAGGTTATAAAATTTAATAATTAATAAATCTTTATTGTAATATAATGGTTGTTGAATTTAAAAATTTGTTTATAAGTATTACTATGTATTGGATAATAAAATAATAAACACTTAAAATCAAATGTTATAATTTTTATTTTAAAGCTTTTAAAAGCCATTTAGGCTTTTTATTCTTAAAGTCAATTTTTACCATATACTATTTTTTATTCCAGTTCTTTCCTTACCACATCAAACCATCTTTGTCTTAGGTATCCCTGTCGAATTTTCCGATCTACCTATTTGCACTTAGTACGTATTGAATTGTCGACCTCAATTGGTATCGAAGTTAGAGATTAGCTTTGTATCATCTTCCTAATTTGTTTTTAATTATATACACTGGTGGAAACACCCACAGTTCTGCATCGAAGACCACCGTTATCGCTCAACCAAAACAACGGTTGTTTACAATAAAAATCACAAACCACCAAATAGTATATGCATTTAAGGCCACATTTACTATCCATTAAGCTGGCACCAAAATGAGCACCTCCGAGGACATATTTCAAAAAAACGATCCTTTGTTCACAACAAATTAAATAAATATAATTAAACCTTGGTACTTTTAAAGAAAACTTCTTTATACAGCGTGGGAATGTCGAGTACATTATGCTAGTGTAATCAAAAGGTTAAGCTATTTTCAAGATTTACGTTTTTTTATATTTACAGAATGTTTAACGTATATGAAATATATAATAAGACTATATGATGCATGTACCCTTTTACTCCTATACAGGCTACCTCATTTTATGCTATCTCATAATCTTATTTATTATAACATTATGAAATAAAGATTTGTTTTTTTAATTATATCACATTCCATAAAATATTTTCAAATAAAAAATTTTGGATAATTAAAAAAAAAATTTCAACAAATTATCAAATGATTCAGTACCTGGCCAAAAAGAATTTTTGATATAATTTTTAAATCAGTATTCTAATAGGATAAATCAAGGCAAGATATTGAGAAACACTAATAACTGTTTAATAATATGCTGTATATTATATAGTGTTGACTAAACATTTTTTATTTTAAAGGGTGTCATCAACAAAGAATAAACAGTTTTACAGTTTATAAAGTTGTTTAATAATATATGTTTTGAGGCTATAGTCATGAAATTAATACACAATAGTCCTATTAAATATTTTCTTTAATATTAATGTAAAAAATATTTAATACTTTTTTTGTGTCAAAAGTTTTCAGTAAATAATTTTGTATGAAAAATTTTAGAGTGACAAGTGAAAATGTGCTATTGTCTAAAATTATAATATTAAGCTATATATTAATTATTATGGTATAAATAGTACAAAATTCAAAAATAGCATCAAAATTGATACATTTGAATAATATTTCTACAAAAAGCTTGCCTAAAAATAAATCTTGCAAGTACATTAAATATAATTTCTTTTTTTATATTGGTTCTTTTGTAAAATAAAAAAATGGTAAAATCACATTTTGATTTGTCACCCTATAATTAAAAGACATACATAAGACTAAACTTAGACATTCTTTTTGCTATAAAAACTACTATCTTTCCTCAACAAATTACCTGCTATCTTAGATAAAACGCAGTTGTGTTTATTTACTGGCGATGTTACCCTAGTAATAACATTTATTTTTTATATACAAATAAAATATAACTCAATAACATAATTAGAGTTTTGTCCTAGGGACAGTTTCTCATTGATGCCCTCAAAATTTTTTTTGAGCAAAAAATCTTTAGATTGCCCTAAAAATAATCCTGGGTACCCACTGTTATCAACCCTTTAGTTATCTCGATTATTTAAAATCTTAAGATATGCATAAAACAGGAATAATAAATAACATTACGAACATTTTTACTAGTTTTATCAGGTTCATTGGCTAAGACGACCCCAAATGTCTCATGAGCATAAGAGCACAGAGCAGTTGCGCTAGGTATTATCCCATTATTTATACACGCCACTACTTAAGGGAACAAATATAAGAAAATTTTTCACTGCATCTTTTCAAACAAAAAAAAATTGTATAATTTTTATTGTTTAATTATTTTTATTTTGGGACAAAATGAGTATAATGTATCCTGTAATTACGCCCATATTATAATTAATAATATTATACAATTTATTATATTAAAGTTGGTTATTAAATTTGATAAGTAAGCTATTGACGCGGATATAGATCATTTCGGAGATTTAAAAAACTTTTTTTTGGTGTTGAAAACTCGGTTTATTCAAGTATTATTAATATCCAAAGTGAAAGATGTTGTGATGCTGTAATGTTTGCATTCATAATAACATTACTTTTTAGACTAACGCGCAACTGGTATCCGCACAGTTATGTCATATAGTCATCATAAAATACTTAGTGTAAGTATTAATAGTTGAGTTATTAATTATTTTATACTATCTATAATAAATAATTACAATAAAGTCTTATTTGGTATATTAGGATACGTGTATTGTACATTTTGCATATCTCATTTTTAATGTGGGGGGAAGTTACATAAATATTATTATGGTATCAATAATTATAATATAAGCTTATACCTTCGACCTTAATTTTCGCATTTACTCTATAAACTCAAATTAAAAAGTTTTATACTAAATACATTACTTTTAGACAAAAAAGCATTATGAAAAATAATACAATTATAAAACAGTTTTTTATAATGTAGTAACAAGAGTTTTACGAGGTTTTCAATTATTTAAAGAAAAAACCTATTACCGTTCAATTGGACCAATTATATTGCTAAGAGTTCTAATTTTGATAATTGATTAGCATTTTTATTTTATACAGTGACGTAATTAAGAAAGTAAATACATATCAGAAACATTACTGACTTATTCAAAATATTAAGACGTGAGATTGTAAGATTAATATAAATTTTATAATATTTAGCTAATATATTTATAAGTCCTTGCAAAACCTCAATTTATGTAGTCTATAAATATTTAACACTGGCCATATGACCCATTTTGGAATCCCATTTCCATAATAACAGTAGCCGACGTAATTGTCGATGATTTGTAAAATATGAAAGGTATATAAAAATTTTGCATTTCTTTACTGATTTTTTTGTTTACTACATACCCTAAAATTTTTGTACGAGCCAATAAAAAGAAACCCATTCTCTAAAAATGAAAACGTGGAATACATATCTTAAAATCCTATCTAAATTAATTTCAAAAGATTTTGTAAAATATTTTAAGATTGGATTTTAAAAAATTGTGACTGCTACCGTAATAAATTAAATTGAAAAATAAGAATTGGGTTATATTATTATCAATTACCTAGCTCACACAGTGATGAAATACTATGCGAAGTGAATTCTCTCTTTTATGGGAAAAGTATTTTTTTTTTGTGAAAATACCTGTTCCCATTAATAACAATAATTTTATTGTTATGAACTTAAGTTTCGTAACTCTATTAAAAAATTATAAGTGATTGTATTTAAATTTAAGTTATTAACATCATATTTTAGTCGCAAAAAATTAATAAAACATAAAATTCATTAAAAACTGTAATTTTTAGTGATTACGTGTAAACAAATAAATAATTAATCTAAGATTTTTTGTAAACATTTTATGCTAATAACAGGTAATAAACACTGAAATATTTCAAATTTGAAAATGTTAAAGTGTAAGTATTTTCCATCATAATTGTAATTGTAGCTTTTAAATTTCATTAACAGTTAACTATTTTAATATAACATTAGCAGAGAAATAGCTAATCCTTTATCTTTATCAAATTTATATTAAGTAATTTATTAATGAAAAAAATTAGTTTATGAATATTCATACTAAATATATAAAGTTTTGATTTTTTGTTATTTTAAAATAACGCAATTTTTTTAGTATCACAAAATCTTACATAGTTTTTAAGTTAAAATTAAAATTTGAGATATGAATTTTTTGCAATCATAACTTTTATTTCGGTTATTCTCAACACTTTGGCGTAAATAAATAAGAGTTTTGGGTACTTATTATCCCGAAAAATTTCAATAATACTTTTGCATTATTTGCACTTAAAACACACTAATATACCTTCACCGACTTCATGGAAGGTATGGGTATTTAGTTATCCGTTTATACTCTTTTATTTGAACTAATGATTAGAAGACTCAAGTATAATCAGAAAAATAATTTTTTTATTCTCTATTTTAATTAGCTCCCTCTAACTTATTATTACTTAATATTACAATGAATACAAAACATACATAAATGTCCTGATAAAATAAAATCCGGCNAATATACCTTCACCGACTTCATGGAAGGTATGGGTATTTAGTTATCCGTTTATACTCTTTTATTTGAACTAATGATTAGAAGAATCAAGTATAATCAGAAAAATAATTTTTTTATTCTCTATTTTAATTTTTAAAAAGCTCCCTCTAACTTATTATTACTTAATATTACAATGAATACAAAACATACATAAATGTCCTGATAAAATAAAATCCGGTAAATGAATACTTTTAAACTTACATAAAGGACATAAATAATCAGAGCCCAATTCATTGTGTTCCTAAGTAAACCTTATGATGAATTTGATCCAAGTTAGTTTGTAATTTCACAATCCCATAGTGCCTTTGGATATCATTTGATAATCTTAACAATAACAACCTCGTAGCTCCATTGATTAATCTAAAAAATGTTTATGGCAACAGTACTGGCCTAATGAAAATGAAATGTAAACACACGAACTTAATTTTAAGCCGAACATTCGGACGACGACGTGCATACACAACAGTTGTCGCGTGACAAATGAGAGCCAACAACTCAGTAAATTGATCGTACCGGTGAGAAACCGGTCCACTCGCGTTCCCTCTTTTTTATGGTGGCAACTCAACAGAAATCGAAAGCGGAACTTCGGGTACGTAAAGTCCTAAGATGTCATCAGGGTTTCCCTCTTTTAAAATTTTGTATTCAACTTTGTTTCATCACTAAATTTTAATTACTCTATAAACATTTGGATTTTATGGATAACACGAAATTTCTAATTATAGCATTTAATAATCACGCCTAGAATTTATCCCACTTGCTATCACTAAATAAGGTCACATAAAGTATTACATGTACAACAACTGCATTGGATTTCCGCAATCTAATCATTATGGTTAACTAATAATAACACTAGTTGTATAGTTAAAAATGTTGAAAACGACATGATTAGAACCTTTACATTATAATTATTACTCATTATAAGCTAATAAAGTCTGAAATCTAATAACAATTGTCAATTTTATAAACAATGTTTGCCAGTGAAACTTTTCATAGATTAATAACAAAAACATATGTAAAAACTTTTTTTGATAGTATTGTAACACAAAATAAAAATAAATCGGTTTTTTATAATTCATATTATAAAAATCTATGAATCTATTACATGGACATAAACATTTTCTATTTAATTATTTACTACTCACTAATTATTTTATAATGGAATATTTACAATATGACTAGTTTTATTAACTTGTATGACAAATGTAATACTGAAAAGAACTATTCTACTCCAAAACAATTAAACATTTATTTAACTAAGACAATATATTTCGAACGACGAATAAGCTTTACATAGCAAAGATTTTTGACTACCTGTGTTACCCTTTGTTATTGTTATATATCTAATTATTTTTAAAATAGTTTTTGTTGTCTTTTAGGATAAGATTAATTACTTTTAATGTCATAAATTATCGAAGATTTTATTAGTTTAAAGTTGATTTTTTCAAATTAACGTGTTATTCAAATAGATTTACAGTAAATCATCTTACTATATCACTTCAATAGAACTTAAATGAAATAAAGAAGAATATCTGTAGATCAAGATAGAAATTTCAATAAAATTATTTATTAATAAAANTAGATCAAGATAGAAATTTCAATAAAATTATTTATTAATAAAATAATATTTGATTGCCATAAGTAGTTCAATTTTATTTTCAGTGATAAGATTCTACTGATTAGAGTTCTTTTAAATCTTTCTCACTACTGAATTATTCTTCATATTGAAAAAAGTACAGCTGCCAATTTTTTTATTATTAAATCAATAATATTTTTGTGTTACCCAACCAAACAAAGTAATTATTTGTTTGATAATTTTTTTATTCTAGTAAGAAAAATGCTTGTTTAATAAACAAGAAAATATTGTAATTATATATCAAAAACAAAGGTTTTTTAGATACTGAAGTGCTTGTTGAAATAATTTACAAAAATCATTACAATTAAAAAATAATAATAATTAATTAAAAAAATGCAACCACTCAACCATTTTTTTGTCTTTTTAATGAATGTAGTCATATAATTAAGAGGAGCCATGATCCTTAAACCCATGAGAAGTATGGGTCTATTGCAAAAAATAACCTAGTTTTGTAAATTGCCTAATTTATCAAGTAACTATAATAGATTCTAAGTTATATTTTATTAATTCTTTTTCACCTACAGTTCTTATTTGTGTTATAATAAAATAAATTGTTTTAAGAAATACAGTTTTTATGTACAATATTTTCTGGGAGTCTTAAACCCCACCCAACCAGATCAGCATGTAAAATATATTTTAATACTTAATTTAAATATAATTCATTATATACTAAATAATAATCAGTTAGTAAAAAATGTATTATATACTAACGGAATCAACCTACGTATAAATGTAAACATTCTTTCTTATTGTCTTTTTTTTAAATTTTCACATGCATGTTATTTTGACCTCTTATAAACAGAGAAGATTGCTCAATGCAAACTTAGGTCACAAATGTTGCAATATTGTAATAACAATAAAAGCTCGGTATGTAAAACCTAACAAACTATTTTTTCGTCATTGATATTGTGATGCCGTTGTTTAAAAATAAATGTATCAATGTCAATGTTAAAACCACATGCGAGTGGGATACGTGAAATTAGGGTGTGGGTCGGCCAACTGAAGGCGGTACTGTCAAGAGCTGTAGGATGCGAAATAAATGCTCTCAATATGCACACTTTAACCTTGTACATTGAAATTACTACCTTACGTTTATTTAAGAAAAATGGTATCAAGGTTAATAAAAATTAAAAAAAAAAAAATAATCATTTGTATTCTTTTATCCTATTAATTAAATCATGTTCACGTTTTAAGGTTCAGAATAGAGACATAATTCTTAGGCTTTGAATTTTTTTGGTCTTTGATTATAGCAATGATATCAATTTTATGATAGAGACATTGATAAAATCTATCGTCAAAAAATGTATTATGGTAGTATGTGTTAGGCACTCATTATTTTTAAAACAAGCTCATTTGTATTAAATACATTTAGAAAGTTAAAAAACTTTTTATGAAAACTTAAATTGATAAACTAAGGACCATTTAGTTTTTTGATAAACCTAAAGACTCCTTTTGAGTATCATAAAAATTTTAATTATTATGACTAGAATATTGATTTAAGGCAACCACCAACTTTAATTGTGAAAAGTGGTTTTACGGTAGCCTCTTTCATTAAAGATATTATGTTTGGTAACGTATTATTGCCAGTGCTGCATTTAGGTCTTTGAGATAGGGATATGAATTAAAATTGAGGCCCCTAATAATATTTTGCTCACTAATAATTCTGTCAATTTTTGAGATTAAAATATTCGATTAGATATTATTCAAGTTTTTTAGACCTATAAACCTTATAATTTTCTATAGCAAGCAATGCAATTTTAATCCTTCATTCAACAATAATCTATGCAGGACCTGATAAATTAAAAATATTTTTTAATGGAAGGACAATTTAATTTTTTTTAATAATAATTTGTTTAATTAAAATAGAATTTCTATAAAATCGAATCCTAAAAAATGAGACTTATGTTAAATTCAATAAGATTTTAATACTGATGGAATGGTGTTAAATTTTGTCTTATTGGATATTTCCAGAATGTTATAATATGTTCTTATTTTCCGATCAGGATTGAGATGTGTTTTTATCAATTTGAATTTTTTCGTCACACGCATAATATATAATCTGTGAATTAGCTATTTTATTTTAGTTTAGTGACAATATGAAAATATTCAGTCATTTATATTTATTTAATTTTAATGCGGAATCGAATGGTTTTAAATAACTTGTTGTTATATATTATTCTAACTACTTTTAAATTATACACACTTCTTAGTAACAAAATTTAAACACAGTATTGATTACAACATATAAATATTGGTTATAATAATAAAGAAATCATTTTTGTCATACAAAAAAAAAATGACCTGTTCACTGTTCAGTGACATCAACAAAAAAAATTCCTAACATAAAAATAATTAAACTTAACATAATTCTATGCAATAAAAATATTTTATTCTCTAACTCAATTACATAAATGCATATTACAAAGTCAACTATTACTAAGTTTCTTCGTTAACATGAACTTTATATTACACAGTGTTCAGTAAGTAAAGAAACAGGTCAATTATTACTAATAATGAGAACAATAGAAATCCTTTTTCTTACTTACTAAACAGTATATATTGTTAAGGTGAGTAAATTGTAGTTAAATCTGTTAAATATCTACTATTAACCAATGGCATATTTTCAACATTTTTCTGAGTATTCAAAATACATATGATTTTTATATTTTGGGACGCTAATGAAATATTTAGGGAAGTTGCCCCCTTCCATATAAACCTATGCAGAAAAGGGACCTACAAATAATTTATGATTAAAAAATTTAAATAAATAAACCTCGTATACATAATCCCAAGTAATTGAGATTAAAGCGAAGAAAAAGAAGAAAGATATAATATAAATATATAATGGCTGTAGCCATCAAAACCTCTTTGAAAATACACTGTCGTTAATTATAAAATTTATAATTAAAAATTAATAAAATCATTTCTAAATGAGGGGTTTTATCGGTTAAAACCTGTTTTTAACCGAAACCTTAAATTTTGATTTTTTTTAAATCAGACCTTAATCTAAACCTAACAAAAAAAATTAATATTGTAAGACTAGAACCCAACCGAAACCGCTATAAACATAAAAGTCTCAGTTTCTAAATCTATGTTTAAATAATATTATATGATCGAAATAATGAGCACACGCATAATATTAACAACACTTGCTTTAATAAATATGAGACTTATTAATGTTTCAGTGAAAGCAAACATTCATCATTGGGGCTAAGAGAGTCCCGTTGATGAATTGTCTTTGTCTATCTATCATTTATAAGTTATTGCGAAACAATTTTGATTAAAAAAATACCTATTAACTAAATTGTAATATTCATTAGACTATAATATTGTATCAAGGTTATTTTTTTATTAACATGGTCAAATAATCTCAGGCCTACAGTAGCATCTAGTATTGTTTTTATCATTAAACTGTTAAACAAAATAAGACATTCCTGAGGCAGATGAAAAAATTTGTTTAGTTACTTGGAACAAAATTTTATTTGACCGTAATTTAGAAGGTTTTTTTTTTTAATAAATAATAACATGAATTAACTTAAACAATTTTAATTTGTATCCCTTTAACTTTCATTAAAAAAATAGAAAAAAATTACTACAAAGATATCGTGTTAGTAACCAAACTTTAAAATCTTATAAACCTTAAATATAATCTTAGTAATTGTATTTTTTATTTAAAATGTAATTCTTTTATTATAATTTAGCTAAACGTTAAGCCTTTTTACTGATATAATAAAAATATATCTATAACTATTACGACATATTCAATATTTCAATGATTTTTTTTTTTAATTTATGATCAATTATGAAAATTGTAATAATACCAATGTTTTATGAATGTTATAATGTTTTATGTTTTATCTAATCTAAGTCACAGTGATTAAAAAATACCTATAAGGCTTCATTAGGTATAAAGTTTATGATAGGTAATTAAAAATGATTTTTTTGTCTATTCAACTGTATTTTTTCACCCAATAAAATATTGACATGTTGAAGTTATGAAAAACCATATTTATAATTTTATCACTCTAAATTTACATAAATTTAGTATCCCCAATTCTTTTAGATCTGAAGATTTTTTTTATTTTCGCGTGTTCTAATTATATATAATGACATCTCCACATCTTTAATGAATCTAAAATTTTAACGTATCAGTCATATACAAAAAAAAAGATTACTTCTTTATATTCATAATCACCCCTAAGAATTTTAGAAGACTATTATTCTCCGAGACAACCCTAAAATATGGTCTCTGTAAATAAGTATGATAATCAGATACGCTTCACTGTACATGTTCCTTATTCTTTTGTGGTTGTTTCAATTTTTTTCTTTGATGGCAAAATAGAAATGTTAATAACTATTGTAGGTAAGCAACATCTGGACAAAACATGATGGTACTCAAATTAAAAATACAACAATACATTTTTTGAATACACAGACAAATAAAAATAATTAAAACAACGGTTCGGCTTTACTACTTCAATCCGATACACTTTTTTACGTTGTTAAATTTTTATGTAGTTCTAGATCTATAAAAATATATTAAAATCAATAATAAACTGAATTAACTTTTCATTATTAAACAGTATGTATTAAATTATTAAATATTGTATTACTCAAATATTAATATTATCAAATATAACTTAGTACTAACGAGACATTATTGAGAAAACATTAAAATTTCAGTTAATTTTATTATTTTGTTTATAGAGTTGTAAGTGTTATTTTGAAAAATAACAAATTGCATTCTTTAAAACTCTATCCACTGCATATTTTTTTTTCAGATAACCGCTATTTAATTATTAAATTCAAAAAACCTATTAATTATCAAAAATAAATGTAAATTTGGTATATTGATAAATTTTATCAGTTAAAATCAGGGATGGGCTGGCACATTGTACTATAGCATAATAATTCAGTGATTATCGTACCTAAAACGGAAAAGGCAATGATCGACCGGTTGAGTATAATGACTAAGAAAAAGGTATACAATTATAAACAATTTTATTTTTTGTTTTTCATTATTTTAATATTTAGGGGTATATAACATTAAAAGAACTTTCCAGACTTCACCCAAATAATTAAATTTATAGCAAATAATTTTGTTTATGATCAAAAAAAGTCATTTCCTGGACTAGAAAACATAGTGCGCTAGCTCATAGTATTTTTTCTAATACAATGGGTCAACAAGTCCTCGTCCACACAGTTAGAATTTTTTTAACTAAATGAATGTTTAATTAGAAAACCTAGAAATTTTCTAAATTTTAGTTTAAAATTAATGAAGTTTTAGGCCTAAGACATTTTTATTAGTAACAAAATAGTAAAAATACAATTAACTAAATCTTTTTTAAATATGAACAATGATTGTTTATAGAGGTATTTTATGATTGATACTTAACCAATTTGAAAGAGCTAACATACAGAATATATTAAAACTTATCTTAATAAAAAATATATTTCTTTGATAAATCTTATCATTTTCAAAATTTGCAACTTAAAAATAACGACCGTTTATCTTAGTACGTTTTACTTTATAATAATATAAAAAATGATCTTATAATAGTATGCATGTATAAATGAAATACTATTGTATATATATATATATATTATATTGTATAGAAACTAAATGAAAGTTAGACACGAATTATAACTAGTAACCTAATAGAAGAAATATTATAACGTAATAAGAAAACGATTTGATAAAACTAGTTTAAGTAATCAGCATTAAATATGAATTAACTTTTTTTAAATTCTTGAACCAAATAATAATTAATGCTAACACATTAAACATAATATTAAGAACCACAAAACTAAACCTACTTAAAATTTAGAATTTATTTTTTAAATAGTCATATATGTTATATTATATACCATTTAAATATTATTTTAAAGAAACAAGGGTTATGCATGAAAATCAGTACGTTTATTTGAAGTTAAATAAAAATAAATGATTTCTGTATAAAATCTACTTAATCATATTTACGTGCATGCATAACTCCTAAAATTTAGCAAAACTTACAAAAATATATTTAAATAGAGATTGTAGACATGCAATTGTAAAACTTATATAAATACGATCCACAATATATTATAATTACATTCAAATGTCTAAAATCGAATGAATATTAATTCAAAAATAGTTTGTTTTATTTATAACATAGAACTGCATATAATTGCTCTATCACATTTATTTTTACTAAGTTTAAATTTAAAAAAAAACCCCAGTACAGGGGGATCGCGGCCCAGTGGTGACGTAGCATAGTTGGATCAAGTATAATGATATCTAACAGTGATTAAAATCACTATAAAAAAAACGCTTCGATGCAAATCTTTAGATAGTGTTAAATTTTGAAAAATTGGTGGATTATTCCAAAAGTTACATGATCTGCTATTTCCTTATTAATATCCAGATTAAGATAAAGTATATCGAATGAAAAAGGGATTATTAAAAAATATTATTTATCATAAAAAAATTGTGCTGATCCATACACTTGTTACGAAGTTAAAACAAAAATGTTATTTTGGTGTAAAAAATTCTGTTTTTATAATGATATTATTATTTCTTTGGTATTTTTAAAATATTAGTGTTTATACATTAGCCCAAGCAGTAAAGCCATAAAGAGATGAAGGGTTTAATAACCGTCCTTACAACTTTGAAAAGCTTTGATACAAACAATTAAATAAGATATAAGTGTTATTCGATAAATTCATATTTAGGAAGACTTTCTCCATTTTTTAGTGTACATCCAATTTAAGGGATGTTTATTTTATTAAATATAATATTTAAGGGAATATATCTCCTCTCCCAAAAAATATAATCTATTTACTAATCGCTGATAATAAATCAAAATCACAATTCTTTAAAATTCTAATAAAATAAGGAAGGTACCAAAAAAAAAAAATATGTTATTAGCATTAATTTATTAAAAATTTCATTTTAATAAATTATACATTATAAATAAATTATAAGATTACAGCCTTACTTTTTCAAAAAGTTATCAAATAATATAATATTTTGTTAATACAAAATGTATTGTTAATAATGTTTGTTATTGACCATATGTATAATATACGGTCGTAGATAAAACATTAATTGAATTCTATTGAACTTCGTAAAAACTATTTAATGCGCCCACTTAATATTAATGACAAAAACTCTTTTCTTACGTCCTTTTTGTTTAAATGTGGGTATTACAAATGTTAAATTAAACAATGATTACTCCTAAAGTTTACCAAAACCCTCCCCTAAATCAATTGTAAACTGATATTGTCATCAATCAATTAAATAATCTTAATATTTATTAATATATCACAATAGATAAGATCTCTCGTACAAAAAAATGTCTTTAATAATTAATTTCAAATTATATAGCTTAATATTTAATTAACATTCGCCAGCAGTGAAATTGCTGTTAAGTGTCAATGGCAATAGTCGTTAGCAACTATCAATTCTTACATGATTAAATCATTACGTTATTCATATAGTTTTAATCTTTTAGAGCTATTATTTAAGATAAATAAAATGTAGGACTCACGACTAAAACTGCATAAGATCCTATATCCATATCGAATGACCACTAAACCAAACTTTAATATAATCACAATATTTAGTAGGACACAAAAATAGTTCGCATAATATTATAATCTGCACAGGCAAACGTGACCGATTTGGATGTTTCTATACGGGTATGTGTACTCTTTAAGATTAACTGATGACTACTTCCACAATCACCACCGTTGTTTGCCCATACTCGACGACCATCAACCCACGTCATGACACGCCTATTTTGCGAATGTCCCATATAATGGTTTACGAATAAAAGTTTAAAGTTTCCATTTTTACTAAATTAAATAATTTAAAGCAAAAATATTGGCCAAATGTCATTTTGGAATTTGGCTACAAAAATGAAATTGATAAATTTAATAAAATTTTGTTTTAAAAAACATAGATATTTAGAAGATTACAAGTTGAGACTTCCAAGTTTTAAACTAAAAGAGATATTACAATTTAATCGAACAGTATAGGTTTCTTATTTTCTCTTATATAAACATTAAATTATTTATCTAAGAGGACGTTATTTTTAAGCGCAGGTGTATTCTTTCAATATATAAAGATGCAAAAAAAAAGAATTTTTTAAAGCTTATGGGAAGTATCATTAATGAATGGTTTCTTTCATCAAATCGTTTTATGTCACTTATACACTTAAAACTATACTAGGAATATACATTATACATGAAATATGTATTATATTATACATTATTCCTATAAATTTATAGGAATTTACAAATTATATGTACAATCCTACTTAAAATTTAAAAAAAAGAGTTACATTATTTGAAATAATTTATTCAGTCGATGAAAATTTTTTATTTTTATTGTACAATATTTTTGGCTTTAATACAACTCTATTGTAGGGTGGTTAAATATTTTATTGTCTGTTACTCGAAAAAATTCTAATATAAACGATTTCTATAGATTGATTAAAAATGAATTACCTTTCATTATTAAAGTTTTAATATTTTATGCTTACTTTTGAAATGAAAATTATTGTAATTTTTGATCATCTATTGATATACTAATAATAACGCAAATAAGTTAAATGAGTGATAAAAAACCCAAGAGCGTATGCAAAAATTTGTCAAAGGAAACGAACATTTATTTTTTCATAATTTGGTTTCACTATACTATTAAAGCCAGTCTCCATTTTAAATCTAACCTAGCCACTGACATCAAAAGCTAAAATCTAAAAGGGGGTAGGCCTACAGGAAAACTAAAAAAAAAAAATAATTCCCTAAAAATTCAAATAAGTCCAATAATAGTAAAATCTAAAATCTTAGGTAAACAATTCAGCAAAAAAAACCTATACAAATTGTTGATCTAACCCTTTATTAAAATAATGTTGAGTATAACACTTTTATTATTATAAGTGAAGCTATAAAATTCATGCAAACAAAACCTCGGGCAAGTGTCATTGGCCATACTATAGATGCAAAACGAACATAAACCATGTGGGCGTCCGTCCATATGAGGCAATATTATTAGTTAGTGGGTTTTCTTATGTCTCGTCATACAACAACATAGGTACATTAGATTTGACCATAGGTGGGTGAGTGACCTCAACACGTCTTAAAGTCAACATTATGTCACACTCACGCTCGATTCAGAAAAAATATTTTTTGGAGGAATTATAACTGTTTTATCATTTATAACTCTTAGATATCATTCTATCTAAATAAATAATAAATTAAGAAGAATTTCAAAGCTGCATTAATTTAAATAATTACATACATTAAACTCAACTCAACACATTTTAAAGTTTTTAGCTTTGTTGCGAAGCTGAAAAAATATTAACTCTACAATGATGTGCATTTTTTTAAGTCTGTCCATTCAAATTTTCAGATCTGACTAGACCAATTTTGATGGTTTATGCGTTATAAAAACTGAAAAATAATCTAGCTGAACCTATCAATGCCAAAAATTTGAAAAAAAATACTCCATTTTAGTAATTAAATTAATATCTTAAAATTTTTTTCCTGCATTTCAAAACTGCTATAACTATTTTTAAAAACTTGATCCTAATAAAATTTTAATGAAATATAAAACAAACAATAAGCTTTTGTTTTGCAAGCTTTTTATGAGTATGCTAAACTAAGTACAGAAAGTATTTGAATGTGATCAATCACACATACAAAAAATATTCCAGAAGATCTAACTACTTTTAACCTTTATCAAATTAATGCTCTTGAAGTGTACTATAAAATTAAAAAAAAAACATTGAGTAATTCAATGATAAATTTCTGCTTGGGTACTAAGTTATTGTATTAAAAGGTTTAGCTAAACCATATTTTGAGTTCCTATTGAAAAACTGGTAGTTTTGTTTCCATTTGCAATAAAAGTAGTTTGTATACTTAATATCATATATTGTTTTGTTATGTGAATACTTGCATGAAAAGCACATATAGCACTAAAGGTAAATGACTTTAAGTGTGAAAATGATTCACGAAATTGCACCTAAGTGCAACTAAAATAAAATGTTTAAAGGTTGTAATTGTATTTTTCCTCTTCCATTATATAATACTTTTATATAATAAAATATACAGTTTTCTATACTTTTAACTAATTGGTTAATTTTGTGTTAAGCTCCACATCAGCCTCTATTTACGACTATGTTAAGAACGTAATAGTATGCCTATTTTACGCCTATACTAGGAACTAGCATGGTTCAATACTACATTTAGACCCCTTTTAACCAGATGTATAGATCGAAATTTTTTAGGAAATTATAAAAGTATTTTATTACAAGCAGCTAGCAAAATTGACTTAAATTAAGTTACCTAAAATAGTAAAGTACTCTAAAAATTTTTCCGATTAGCATCAGAAATTTGTGAGCTAATTGTACGAATTTTTTTTGTTTTATTTAATCTCTTATAAATCAATTTTTTTATCAAGAGTACCAGCAAATAAAGCTAACAGAAACAACGGCTTCTATTGTAATTAAAAGCTAGTCTAATAATAAGGGTTAAAATAAATAAATAAATTACAAGTTTCCATACTAATAGTTATTCAATTTGAATATTTTTTTTATAATTTAATAATTTGAAAATCAAAACATAAACATAAAGCCATTATGAAATAAATCTACCAAAAGCAATATATTATTCATATCTAGTAATGTTATAAACTGCTCGATTTTTGAACCGGACCGAATCAAATTTGGAGTTTTCGATTTGGAATGAATACGAATACAAAAATCATGTATTAGAATATAAAATTTGCATACAATTTAACATGACCATCGAAAAATAACGAGCGGTCATGTACATTTATATGTCCGTTCATTATTTCCTGTTTTTGGGTACATCAATGCATCCGAAAATGGAGCGAAATTCAATAGAGATGTTAATCATTAAGTCTATAGCGATTTTCACTACTAATAAATGCATGCAAACAAAAAAAACAACCCACTTATAAGGGAGGGTAATTGTTATTTAATTTTGGAAACTTCTAAACATTCGCCATGTTTTAATTAACGAAAATAGATAATAAATTATCAACATACTTACATTAAAGTGTTTTTTTGATAATTTATGCAATTCCTTAGATTTAAACCTTAACTAGTTTACTAATCCAAAATGATTGTAGTCGAGTTGACTTAGTTAGGTTTTTTCTCTTTAAATCCATAACATTATAAAAATATTGTTATTATAAGAGCGCTCAATCATAAGTTTTTGTAAAGTACCAGTATTGACAACAGGCGAAGTATTAGCAACTGATAATTAGATAACTAACTAACGTAATAATGGCTAGCGTATTATCTAAATACTCGTCCAGAATTGACAGTCAGTACTTGGCTGTCATTGCAATCAGAATATTGGTTATACATAATTAAAATATTGGTCCAGTAATGGAAGCCATTACTGTGTTAGAACTGCCAGTGTTGGTGTAGTACTGCGCTTGTTGTTAATTTCTGATTAGGTGGTATCGACTTTTGTCCTTCATGTACACGTCTAATATATTTTATATTCAATCAAAATACTTGACAATAATTGAATTTCCTATATAAAGCTCCTTATTACACTAACGTATTTATTGTGTTAAATCACATAAAAAAATATAAGAATAACTTAGTTCAAACAGGACCTGACGTAATGGACATCAGTACATTGGTTTTCTAAAATAGTCAATGCTAAAAATTGAGAAATGAGTTTCTTTACACCTAAATATTCGTAATTTTAAGACACAATTTTTTTTTTTTTTTTTAGCAAAAATAACGAAAATTCAATACATTTTATAATAAACGTAATTATTTATATCCATGAATTAAGTTGATATATTTTTGTATATGTTTATAGCATTTCCATAAAAAGCATACAAAAAGAAAGCTATTGTTTCTTTTATATCCTATTAAAACTTCAAATGGATCTGTATATTAATTATTATTATATTTTGGAAGAGAAAACATAATTTTTAAAAAATGTGAGAAAAAAATATTTACATTGTACACTTGAGATTTTAATATTACTTTGAACAACTTAATATTTACAGAGTGATCCAAATTTAGCAGTACACTCATTTTCCAAGAATCTAATAATAAATCAGGTAATAAAATTATCAGAATCTGATCATTTTTAATTTTTGTAAAGAGAAATTTTTAAATTAGAATAATCCAACTTTGCTTTATATATTTTTGTATAAATATTCAATATTAATTTTTCAATAAACGAGATACTATTCATAAAATTTACTTATTCTATTTATGAGAGATTTCAATTTTAAAGAAAATTTTTTTAGTTAAAAGTAAAATCTAATCTTCTCTGAGTACTTTTATTCATTTAAACTTTCATTTCTAATACTTAATATTCAACATTACAAAATCGCATTCGATGTAATTTAAGAACTACAAATTATATTTCTTCTCTTTAATTCCTCTTATACGTAGGTCTCCTATCTCTGGGGCGAATTGTTACTGGATATCCATGGACACTTCTCATAAGTAAATCAAGTTTTAATTTAATATCAGACATTTTGCATTCTGTATGCACACTATAATTTCGCAGGAAGGTTGATATCAAAACTTTCATTGACAACATTGCATATTTAGATCCTAAAAGTTTAGTTAAATTTAAAAATGTTTATACATTTATAAAATTTATAAGATCAGTAGTTAATACATTACCTATACAACCTCTTGGTCCACCACTAAAAGCAATAAAACTGTACTTGTGTCGTTTAGCTACTTGTTCCGGGTCAAAATTACCCGGATTGTAGGACCAAGGATTTGGATATAGTTCAGGTAAATGATGGGTTGCTATTGGTGGTATTATAACTGTAGTTCCTTTTGGTATCGAGTAATTTGCTATCAAAAATATTACTTTTAAGGCTCAATTTTTTTTACAATAACTGTCTCCTTACTTATTTTAACATCATCTTGTAAACGTCTCAATATTATAGGGCCTACGGGATATAACCGAAGAGTTTCTTTAATACACTGTTCTAAATACACAAATTTAACCGTATCTTCAATTGTCACTGTTTGGTCACCATCTCCCATTTCTTGATAGATCTCATCGTAAACTTTGTCCTTTAATAAATAAACTATGTAAAGTAAATAGTACATAAAAATAAAACTTATAAAATACTTGTATATCTTGATGAATTGCTAACATTAAAATGCAAAAACAGTTGGTAATAGCACTTGTTTCACTACCCTATTTAAAAAAAATATCATGTTATTGCGATCATATTAAAATGTATTTAAATGATGTATACCCCAATCATCATCGTAACAACCTCGTCCCTAATTTCTTCATTTGAAAAATTTGCACCAGCTTCATTTAATTCAAGCAATGTATCCAAAAAAACTTTTAAACGTTTTTCTGAGAACAAAAAATTCAACAATAATCACCTAATAGTAAATATTAATAATAAAAATAAGTACTTTTATCATCAGTGAAGTCAATTTCATTAGGCTTGTTTTTTATTTTCTGAGCAAATTCAACTTTTTTATCTTGAATTAACTATAATAACAACGTAAACACGTAAAAAATTATTAAATAATTCTATCACTTTTTAAGTTTCAATATATATATATACATGCCTTCATGAAAACACGGAAATATGTAAATATATTTTAAATAATACAACAATTCACTAAAGCCTTAACATATTTATAACGAAGAGTATTATTTATTAAAGAACAAATTGATGTTTTTAGTATTTTATCTCATTTTATAATACGAAATTTACCATTAATAATAGTATTATTAAATAACTAAATAGACATAACTCTATACAACTTTGGACATAAGTTATTCGTTTTTAATGATTAATAGGCGTCATAACAGGCACACCCAACCTGATTTTTAGTGGCTCACAAATATTAAATATTTTTATCCAATAAATGAAAATTATTTTTAAAAAATAAGACCTTTAATCAAAATTATTAAAAATTTTTAGTTTGACTCTTCTTAAAAATAAATTATATGATACCACGGAATACGAGTATTCGTAGTATGATTAGTATTTTTTAACGTAGTATTTTTACAAAAGCTAATTATTCACAAAAATGAGGTTTAATTATTACTTAAAATATTTATAAAGTACATAATCACTATTGTCTGACAAAAGTTGACAAGTCGATTTTATTGGAAAAATATGTTTACACTTCAAAATTTTTATTTGGATTTATCGTCGGGAAATTATGTGCTTATCCCCAAAAATTGCTAAAATTAAAATATTAGCCTTTTAAAAAGTAGCCATGAAAGTGTATAATTATATGAAATTGGTCATATTATATAGTCTCACTTGGCTTGGTAGTTTATGCAACGTTTTGTAAATCTGGTGTAAGCCTGTAATTTTTCCATAAATATAAAAAACAAAATCAGGATACAACCACGGTTTATAAATTCTCATTGAATCCAATTCAGAAGCTCTAGAAAAAAATAATTCAGTATTGCAATATTTCATACTATAAAACGGAAAAATCAATATGTTACTTTGTTAAAGCTTCGGCGAATTCAGATTCACTATTATGTTGTGTACCGAGATTATACCCCATTGCAGTTTCTGTAAAACGACAATTATATATTAATAGTTAAATATATATATATGATATAAACCATGTTAAACGAAGAAAATGTATCATGACTTGCGTTTTAAAAGTGACAAATAATTATGTAATTAATATAGATATTATTTCCAAAAAATATTTGCTAAGACAAACATATGTAATATATTACATATAATTCCGCCTTCCTAAATTTTGTCTTTATAATAATATATGTAATTTTTTTGAAAATTTGGGAAGCTAATTATGAAATTGGAAAGGCTAAGTCTTTCCAAGTCTCCACCCCTCCAAACCAAACCTCCATCCTAAAAAAATTAATGAAAATTTATAAAATAAAATTTTATTAAGAGACAATCACCACTAAATGTTTTATAATATTTATTTGCTGATTATTTATTATTAAAATATCTTTTTACGAAATTACAGATATTCATTGAGAGAAGCAAGTTTCTTAATATATCACCAATCTAATATATGTGTTACGGTCGAAATATATGAATAGATTATTGTCATTGCTTGTTAGACCTTGTTATTTGTGCGTTCTGACTATACCTAATAACGCAAAAATGAAAACAGATAAACTTCTTAAAATAAAGATTGAAAAGATAAACGCTACTCTGAAGGCAATAAACATTAAAACTTTTCATTAAATCATTTTTATTTAAAAATATTTTTGTTTTACATTTCATAAGTATATAACTAGCTCTTAAGCTCCTATATAATGTATAATCTTACATAAGCATTTATAAGGAGTGAGCAATATGTTAGAAGACGTATTTAATAGGTTCCTCACTATGACCACTCCTTTCATCAATGTCATATCAAAAAAATTTTATTTTTAGAATATTTTTTTAAAATTATAAATTAATTTAAATGTAATAGAAGTAAACAATTTAACCAGGTCTCAAGCGTATTTTAAAGTTAATTTTAGTTATAGCGATTTCACTAAGATATACTACTCTTTTAGGGCATTTGGATAACAAGCATAATTCAATAAATTAATAATTTGGGATATGACATTGTTAAAAGGAGTGAACATTACATGAATTGTATTACTTATTTGCTTTGAAAATTCAACTTACGGCAAATTATATCTAACGAAGTAGAAGCAATGTAGTCCCATATATCGAATGGTTCATTTTTTCCTAGTTCTTTTTTTAGATTTTTAACAAAAATAGCATTTTTTTCATTAAATACCGGAAAAAATTGATCAAGTAAATTAGCATTGAAAACAGGAGTAATAATTCGTCGATGTCTTCGCCATTTATCAACTAAAGCAAATAAAAAATAATTATTTAATTTATAACTTACAAACTTTTAATTGAGGTGAAAATAAAATAAATGTGTACAACAAAAGTCACAGTAAATAAAATATAACTATTTGATAAAGTACCATAAATAACTACAATGTTTAATAAGGAGTCACGAATTAATTATTGAGGGCCAGCAGAACATGATTTTCATTTCATGTCTATGTTAGGGGTCACTAAGATATTAAATACCCAAAAAGAGGATTGCATTAGTAAAAAGACAGAGATACACTGGCTGTCATTAAGATTTAATAGATCGTTACAATTTTTTTCTTGTTTATGATATATTATAATTATATATTATAAGCAATAATTATTGTTTACAATAAATGATTCATATTATTACTCTATACAAAGTGATCGGTTAATCATAAAACACTCGATTACTCTCAACAAAGTAAATACAATATTGAAAAAATAATAATTTCTTTTAGTTGTATAAATATCCTAATTTATCAGCTAATAATTACTTTTATGAATCATCCCTTATAACATTTAGGGGTGTCAATTTTTTTTTTAACGGCAACATACATATTTAACCAGCTTATAAAATAGAAAATAACTGGTTGTTAACAATTTTTGAACCAGTATTTCAGAAGTTATTAACAAACAAGTAATGACTGGTAATAAGTAATGGATGCTATTATTTTGATCATTAGTCCTTGCTCGGTCGTATTCTTTGTCTCGTCTATACAGAGTGATTGAAATCTGGCAAGACACTCATTTTCTCAGAAAATATTGAGAATTTTAAATTTTATTATAGAGAAAAAATACCAAGTTCAAAAAACTCTACAATAATATAAAGTCAAACCGTTATTTTTTTCGTACCTTTAAGGATAAAAACCCTTATTTATAATTTTCTTAAATGGGAACCCTTATTTTTAACTTTATAATATGATAGAAAAAAAAATTACAAACAATTTTGTTCTTATAATTTTTTTTATCCGATTAACCGTTCGTCCGTTACAGCTTGTTAAAGTTAAGTGATTTTAGGCCAAATTTCTATTGTCATTTTACTGTATTAAATACAGAAGTCATTTTTTTTATTTTCTGTTGTATAAACCAAATTTTATTAATCAAGTTATGACAGGTAAATTAGCTATAAAAATTTACAACGCACTAAATGAGTGATAACAATAATAGATTCAAACCGGGTTTTAGGTGTTAAGTCTATGTTTTTGTAAGAATTTAAAAAAATTATAAATAAACATTTTTATCCCTGAAGGGGTAAAAAAAAAATTTATTTAAGTTCATATTATTGTAGAGTTTTATAATAACATTTCTTTTTACAAAAATTTTAAATTCTCAATAGTTTCTGAGAAAATAAGTGTCTTACCAGATTTCGATCGCTCTGTATATAAGAGATGATTCAAAAAAGTAATTATTAGCTGATAAATCTAGAAATATACGTAACTAAAGATATCAACAATTTTGTCCAATATTGTATTTATTTTGAAGATATTCTCGTGGTTTATTATCCTCTATATAGGGTAATTAAATAGTAAAAATTTATAAAATATAATTTTTTTTTACTTGGCGCAGAAAATAGACCTTCACCAACAGTATTGACAAAAAACTTGTAAAAGTCATCTTTTTCCAGAGCTTTAGAGCTATTTAATACAATCTATAAATCAAAATTATTTTTAAAAAAAGATTCATTATGTAATTTTTGATAAAATAAATGTTCTAATGATAAGATATCGACATAACAATGATATGTGAATAATTGTTTATTTAATATATTTCAGTAAATACAATAGGTTAGATAAACAAACAATTAATATACAAATAAAAAAAAATGATGTTTCTCTTCAGCACCTTTTATACACTGTACTATATGGTATTTTTATGATGAGTAGTACAGATAAGATAGTAATTATAGTACATATTATAACGTACCTACTCTGCATCTAAATATAAAAATGATTGTAGCTTAATAATTAATTTCCAAAAATGAGTTTAAACCTGTTTAATTTTATATAAGAATTAATTGCTTGTAATTAATATTTATATTTAAATTAATAGATTTAAACTAAAAAATATTAAAATTATTTTTTACATCAAATTTGTTTGATAGAAAATACAAAAAAGAAAAATATCTTTGGTAATAAAAAATTAAAAAATGGTAGCACAGTAGAATTAAGGCACAGTGTTGATGTGTCATAGTTAAGATAAGTTTAGATGATATTTGACAATGATAAAAAACTTCGATGCAAACCTGTAGAAAGTTATTAATTTAAAAAAATTAGTGGATTATTCCAAAAGCAATATCAAATTTCTTTTTCATAATTATATCCTGTACTTCTTAGATTCATAAATACTAATTATAGTAATTAAATTTAATACTAAATTGATAATCAATAATTTAATATGGTAATTTTTATGGATAAATTTAAAAAAAATTATAAAGTATGAATGTGTTTAAGCTTTCGTGGATTGCCATATTGCTAAACATTTATGGATGTACCCACGTTTTCAGTAATGATCAGACATTTCGGACTTGTTGCAGAGCCAATCTTCAGAGTGATAGTTACTCTGATAGTAACTTACACTATCAGAGTTTAGTTCACAGTATAATAACAACCACAAGCTGTATCTATCGCTCTGGAGATTGACTCAAGTCTGAAACGTCAGTTCATAACTGAAAACTTGGGTATGTCCGTAAACATTTCAAGTAATAATAAAGTAGTTGTTATTTTTATAAAAAAAAATGAAGATCTTAATGCAGTACTTTTCAAAAAAGTTTCATTTTTTTCTTATGAATAAATTAACTACGATGAATTTTCATCAGAAACCAAAATATACTTTTCTTAACCCATTTTTGATGCAATTTTAAATGTGCTATTATATTTTTTCTATCAAACTCTTTTTTAAAATTATTACTAATTAATAAAAAACAAATAATTACACATAAAAAAAATTTATAAAAAAATATTTTTTTTAATTATTATTGATTTAAATTATTAATATGTTAAAACACAATTTGTGTTAAATTTCAATTGTTATGTCACTTTTAACTTGTTTTTTATGTTGATTTTTACAAAAGTTTATAAAAAAAAATTCAACTTTTTTTTTTATTCAACTTGATCAGATATTCAACAAAATATATCCAAAAAGTGGGTTGTACCTAAGTAATTTACATAAAATAAATTATTCTGGTTCATTTATTTTTCAAAATATTATGGCCGTATAATAAAAAAAGTTTTAAAAATGTCAAAAAAACCGATTTTTAAAATTGTAATTTTTTTGAGAATTACCCTAATTTATAGAGAATGAAAGAAAATTTTTAAATTTTGAGAGTAATGTCTATGACTAGATACGTTTTGTTTTCTTTTTACGTATTGTTGAAAGAAATTGGTTCAATGAGAGCTGAGAAAAAGTAGTGACAGACACAAAAAACCCAGCACAGAGGGGTCGCGGCACATTGGTGACGTGGCATAGTTGGATCAAGTATAATGATATCTGACAGTGATTAAAATCACTATAAAAAAAAAACGCTTCGATGCAAATCTTTAGATTGTGTTTAATTTTAAAAAAATTGGTGCATTATTCCAAAAGCTACATGATCTGCTAGTTCCTTATTAATATCTTGATTAAGATAAAGTATGTCGAATGAAAAAGGGATTATTAAAAAATATTATTTTTCATAAAAAAATTGTGTTGATACACTTTTCAATAAGTTATAGCATTATAAAGTTAAAAATATAAAAAATAAAATCGAGAATTTTCACACGAAAATAGTATTCGGTAGCCATTTTTGCCATGAAGACAAGTCTAGAGGTCAATTTTTTTTTTTTAATTAAAGTACATTACATTAGCTTTAATTTAAGATATATATAAAAGTGTCAGACCTTCCGGAACATTTTCAAAAGTTAATTTTTTGTGAAAAAGTTGTCATTTTAAATCCCCCCCCGTGGGCAGGTTATGTGTCATATTTACAAAAAAAATATACCAAATGATAGGTAAGGACATCAAGCATCTATAACAAAAAAAATTATATTGATATGTTCATTTTTGAAAAAGTTACGACAGATTTAGTAAAAAAAATTTCGAAAATTTCGAAAATTAGCGATTTTTAAATTTGTAATTTTTTTGGAGGTTTCCTTCACTTACGGAAAACGAGGGAAATTTTTTTCAATTTTTGAGGGTAATATCTTCGACTTGATACGATTTGTGATTTTTTGACCTATCGTTGAAAGAAAATAAAATATATTTGACAATAATTAAAATTACCATCGTAAAACATCATTACGCATGTAAAACATTTAAAAAAATAACTGGTATAAATTGTTTTTGACAATATGTGTAGCTTACTTAAAATTGATAAATCGCCAGAGTGTTCCCCTTTTTTTAATTAAACATTAAATTAAACAAACTCTAATTTGAAATAATCTAAATAATGGAAATATTCCATTACTATAGAAAATATTACAAAATCGGCAATTTCCACCTAAAATTGACTTAATACTCAATAACTCAAGAAATAGATTTTGTAAGAAAAAGAAAAAGGTTCTTATGACTATTTTAATTATTTATGAAATAAAAATACGATTTGTACATAATGGTTTAATTTGTCGAATAAAGTTTAGAATTAAGATAGAAATTTACATTTTGGTAAATTAGAAATTTCACGTAACTTGTAAAATAAATTAAATAATTATTCATACTTGTAAATCTTCAGGTTTAATTACATTAACGGCTAATGTAGATCCCAACCATATTTTAAATGGTTCTGGACCATAAAATTCATACAATTTTATTATTCTCTCCATTATCTCTAAAAAAAAAATTTTTACAGTTAAGGTAGAATGAGGTAATTATAAATAAATGTGGTTATTGTAAACACACTTTTAAAAATAAATGCAAGTTTTTATTTCGAATTAGCGTTTAATATGATAGCAACTTACATAAGAACCACAACTTTTCAATCTAAAATAAAATCTGCTATATATTCAATAAAAAAAAATTTACAATTATTCCATTCGTTAGTATTTAACACATTTCACTCTAATATTGAAATAACATTATAACAAATTTTGATGTATTAATTTGTATGCTTAAAAACAATTTTCCGAATACACAAAGTCAAAGAGATATGTGTTAATATAGTTAAAACTAATTTTGAATATGGACTGCATATTATATACGTGTTCAGACCACTTTTAACTCGTTGCCAGTGATTCCTTTGACAGCAATATTCATAAAGAAAATGAAGTGATGAAATAAAAAAAAAAAAGAGTCCAAAATATAAAATTTTGTAAATATTTTTTTACTTTTATAATGATATTCTGGCTATGCCACTGCGCACTCCTTTAATCTATTCATACGTTTGAAAAATCACATCAACTTTTTAAAAATAGTTTTTAGGAAAAAAAAATTAGAATCTATCTCCCCTCGAGCAAAAAAAAATATTTTTTAAAGCTCTTTCTACAGAGCTTTCAATTTTGTTTCAATTTTTATGTTATTCTTACGTTGAGGTGTTCCAATAAATTCCAATCCTGTACCAATTAGTGGATATGACGGAGGTCCTGGCAATGTAGCAGCTAACGCATCAATAAATCTACGATTCCATTTAATATTACACCAAACAATCACAAGGAATACTATGATACCATATCCAATCAACTCGGCTCTTGCTAACCGAAATTCACCTGCTATACTAAAAGATGATCTAGAAATATCTTGCGACATTTCCATACTAAACAAATAAAAATATTATTAGATTATCATTTTAATAGCCGTTTTTATCTTGATATCGTATAAATAATATGTAGCTTGATAGCTTCAAAAACTACCACCTAAACAATTTATTATGACCCTAAGTAGAGCAAAATATGTTTACTTCTTTATATAAATAATTGCAAAATAATATTCACTTAAATAAACATTTTTACATGTAAAAAATTTACGTTAACACAATTTATTCAAATATACTCATTGAAAAGATCCTTAATTTTCAACTTCAAAATATTTAATCAGGCCTACCATTTGGTTTGATTATGACATCAATATTCGCAGGTACACAGCATTGTTATTATCAATGGTAATAAGGCACATTGTTGTGAGTTTATAAATACACTAACTGATAATATAAAAAGTTTATCTATTGATAGTCATAATTGATGATAAACAATCCGTGACTGTGACATAAAAGTCATAAAAATCAATTAGCTACCTGAATTTGTAATCCATTGTGTATTATACATGTATATTAACTCAAAAATTTGAAACTTTAAATGTTTATTTCTAATAAACGAATTAAGTTATATTAAAAATTCAAATGCCATTTACTATTAAATTTAAAACTCAAACATTTTATTAAATTCAAAATATGTGTTCCCATTTTAAAAAACAAAGTTGAGATCCTTACAAGGCATAAGGGATGAACTTAAAAAGTATTACATAGTTAATAATTCAAGAATAATGTGTAACTAAAAATAACCAAAAAAAAAGTTTAAATTATATTTATTCTGTAATTAACTGAGTGGATTATGATAAAAAATCATCCTGTATATAAAAGTGTCAGACTTTCCAGAACACTTTCAAAAATTAAGTTGAAAAAGTTGTCATTTTAAATACCCCCTGTGGGCAGGTAAAGGATCAGATTTATAAAAAAATATAACAAATGATAGGTAAAAACATCATGCATCTATAAAAAAAAAATTATACTGATTTGGTCATTTTTAATAAATTTACGACAGTTATAAGTAAAAAAAATTGAAAAAATGTCGAAAATTAACGATTTTTTTGGAGATTTCTCCAATATCTCCGTAAATGGGGGAAATTTTTTCAATTTTTGAGGGTAATATCTTCGACTAGATACGATTTGCGATCTTTTAACGTATCGTTGAAAGAAATTGGTTCAATGAGAGCTGAGAAAAAGTGGTAACAGACACAGAAAAAAATATAAAAAAAATCATAGTAAAACTAATAACTTCTCAGCTTCGCATCAAAACTAAAAAACGGTTATTATATCTTATAGTATCAAACAAAATTTTATTTTCTAGATTTAAATTTTAAATTAGATTTTAATTTAGAAAGATGATAATAATTATATATGCACGTAATTGTATAGTCGATACATCAAAAATTATTTTAATATTTAGCAGAGTAAAAAACGTGGAACAGGACTGTAAATTACTTTAATTTTGTTCGAGTCATTTTAAAGAGTCTTAAGTTTATGCAACTTAGTCATAGGATTATATAGTAAACAATTACTATATAATTTATATATACTATATACGAGGTGTGACAATAAAATAACGAGACTTTTTTAATAAAAGTTATTTATTTTAAAAATTTTACAATTTAATGATTGTCACCTTCAAAGTACCTTCCCTCAGCATCAACACACTGTTGCATACGTCGCTGCCATTCTTGAAAACAATATTGCCAATCGCTTTCAGTTAGCCCTTTTAGAAGTTCTGCCGTTTTCATTTTTACGTCATCAACCGTTTGAAAATGGGTTCCTTTTAAAAAACTTTTAATTTTTGGGAATAAGAAGAAGTCACAAAAAGTAAGGTCTGGCGAGTACGGGNGAAGTCACAAAGAGCAAGGTCTGGCGAGTACGGGGGATATTGAAGTATAGAAATATTTTTTTCAGTTAAAAAACTTTGAATTGAAAATGCACTGTGAGCTGGAGTATTGTCTTGGTGAAGAACCCAGCCATTCTTCCACAGATCTGGTCGCTTTTTTCTAACACGTTCTCTTAATTTAATTAATACATCTTTATAATAATATTGGTTGACAGTTTGCCCATTAGGAACCCATTCAGCAAAAATTATTCCCTTAATGTCAAAGAAAACAATGAGCATTGCTTTGAATTTCGACATGCTCATTCGTGCTTTCTTCATTCTTGGGGAAGTCGATGTCTTCCAATGCATAGATTGCCTTTTAGTTTCAGGATCATATGTAAAAATCCACGTTTCATCACACGTAATGATATTATTTATAAAAGATGGATCATCTTTGATAATTTTTAAGGTGCCAGAACAAATTTCTTTGCGATTGAATTTTTGATCAATCGTCAAATTTTTAGGGACCATTTTAGCACACAATTTTTTTATATTTAAATTTTCAACTAAAATTTTACGAACACTGTCTCTATCAATATTTACCATTTCTTCTACAGCTCTAACACTTAATCGACGATCTTGCCGAATAATTTTGTCGATTTTTTTAACTTTTTCGTTTATTGAACATGTGGTAGGACGTCCAGAATGATCATCGTCTTCCACGTCCTCTCTTCCATTGCAAAACCGTTTATGCCATTCAAAAACGCGAGCTCTTGATAAACATTCTTCACCATAAACTTCACATAACATACGAAATGATTCTGCGGCAGTTTTTTTTAATTTAACAAGAAATTTAATGTTAAAACGTTGTTCGATTTTCATATCTAACATTTTTCGGCAGTATAGTCGACTTTGCACTAATAACAAGGTTACTAACGTATAAGAAAGTTAACCGATTTCATCATTGTTTATAGTACTTTTAGATAAGTGTTTCCTAATCATATTTCAATAATAGTTTTATAGATAACGTTAATAGTTTAGGATATATTTAGAAAGTCTCATTATTTTATTGTCACACCTCGTATATACAGAGTGGCCCATCACTCACTGACAATTTAAATAACTTTTGATCCAGTTAATATTTTTAGCTGATTTTTTTTTTAAATAATAGTTATACGTTAGGACTATAGCTATATCTCAATAATTAATTTTTTTACATTTTATTAAAAACATTAATTATTTTTAAATTTTAAATAAAATGTAAAAAAAAAATCTAAGATAGCTATTTTGTAGAGTAGAATTTAAGAAAAATTTTAGTAAAAAAATATCTTATTAATATTCAATAGTAAATATTCTGTAGGGTTTTGAAGTTTATGAATATTTGAATTTTTACAAACTTCAAAACCCAACAGAATATTTACTATTGAATATTAATAAGATATTTTTTTACTAAAATTTTTCTTAAATTCTACTCTACAAAATAGCTATCTTAGATTTTTTTTTTACATTTTATTTAAAATTTAAAAATAATTAATATTTTTAATAAAATGTAAAAAAATTAATTATTGAGATATAGCTATAGACCTAACGTATAACTATTATTTCAAAAAAAAATCAGCTAAAAATATTAACTGGATCAAAAGTTATTTAAGTTGTCAGTGAGTGGTGGGCCACCCTGTATATATAAAATATTTAAAAATATTTTTCGTTTTAGAAGGTTGGATTAAAAACATATTCCTAAATTTTTAAATCACTTAATAATAATTTGTTCTGGCTGATGGTGTGTTAGGATATAATTCGCAGCCGTAGTTATAAATAACGTATATCTCAAACTATTGTATACCCAAATCAACCCAACCCATACCTGCTTGATTTATATTAATTAAGTTGTTTCTCTCTCAAGTTAAAGCAACATTTTTAAAAATTAAAATTTATTCACTTTGCCCAAGTACTCCGGTAAAATTAATATTTTAACTGGTTTCAATTTATTTCAACAAAATTTATCTTATTTTCTTATCTGAGTTCGTTTTTTCGAGAAGTCTCCTAAACATCGGTTCTATATTCTCACTTTACGTGTTTTATTCAGTTATCAGACCTTAAATTATTACTTAACCTTGATAAAAATAAAATGCCTTGACATTACTAGAATAACTAGTTCAACTAGTATTAGAAAAAATGCAAGTTTATTGAGGTAGTAAAGATATATTCAGTATACATCTTCTAAACAATTCTTATTTAATAGAATACTCAACTTGTTTCATGATATGTTGATGAACGTTAACCCTTTTCTATCTCCATCAATTAAATATTGTGTGAACAACAAAAATAATCTTAATAACAATATAATACAAACAAGGTAGGCAAGATATAAAAATAACCGCAATACTGAAACCTGATTTTCTAGAAATTATTTATGCTAGTTCTTATTCATTTGTTAGTTTGCATAAACATGATAAAATCAAAGAAATTATCAACTTTTATTTTCAACACTAATTGAATTTCTATTTAAAAAAAGATACTATACAAAACTATTTTGCTATAAAATATTTTATATGACTAGCTAGAGCAACATAGAACATAGATTACAATTATAATTAAATGAATTAGTGACATGTCCTAACTATTAAAAATAATATAAACATTATAAAATTAATTTAACTAATGATATAATATGATAATATTATAAAGGAACTTGAAATTTTGGCGAAAACTAAACAAAATGATTTATAGTAAAGTGACAAATTTTAATTTTTTAAATAGATATAACCTTATATAAAAATTATATATACCACGTATATTTAAAATTATTTGAAACCCAAATCTTATAAAACAGCTAAAAATTAAAAAAAAATTGCTTGAACTTTTTTTTGAAAAATTAAAAATTTTGAAAATTTAAAGATTTGAAAAATAATAATATTGTAAATAATAACTTTTAAAACTTTAAAGTTCATAATTAAAATGTTTAAAAAAATTTTACATTATTAATTTACATAGAATTTTAATCATTTTTCAGAAGATACTTAAAAATGTCTAAAATCAAAATATTAGTTTTTGGTAAATAGCTAAAAAATATTAGTTTGTACTTTTTAATTAGACGTCAATTAAAAATTGTACAACTTTTTACCTTTTTATATGATTTTTAATAAATTACCCCTAAGGTAGAGATCACTAAAAATTTAATATCTAATTAAAGGGGTCTAAATAACAAAAATCTTTAGAAATAATAGTGGAGTCAAGGGAGGAAGTGGATAAAGAATCTATAGACCGTTTTATCGACCGGGTTAAACTAAATATTTGTACATCAAATTGTATATTTCATTGATAAAAGAGATACATTTATACTATTTAAAACTTTACAATAATAGGTAGATAATTTTTTTTTTTTATTCCTTTAGGAGGAAAAAACTTTAACATTCATTTTCTTAGATAAGAACCCCTATTTTTACCTTGATAGTATAATAGAAAAAAAATTACAAACGATATTGTTTTTATAATTTTTTTTACTGATCATCCATTCGTCTGTTAAAATGTGTTAAAGTTTAGTGTTTTTAAACCAAATTTCTGTCGTTATTCTACTGTTTTGTAACAGAAGTCATTGATTACTATTAATAGACACATACTATTATATTCAATACATCTATCATGCATCGTTGAATGACCAGCATGGAAAAAAGTTTTTAATGACTACAATTAAAATAATTTATTATTCATTGAAACAGATATTGTTGTTTTTGGTATTATGAAAACCAAATTAATGATGGGTTTCTATTTTTAATCCAAATCTTTAAAAAATTTAAAAAACTAACAATTGATCAGATAAAAACAATTATAAGAACAAAATTTATTTTCTAACATAATATCAAAGTAAATATAGAAGTTCTAGTTTAAAAAATAGATGTTAAGGTTTTTTTTATCCTTGATAAAGCAAACTGTTTAACTACATATTATTTTAGAGTTTTTTGAATTTAACAATATTTTCCTTTACAAAAATTAAAAATTTTCATTATTTTCCGAGAAAAAGAATGTCTTATCCTTAATATATTATTCTGTATATAATCTTCCTTAAATTACATAACTCATGTAATAATTAGTATTCTATTACAGTCTAAAAACATTTATATTCTATACTTGAAACGAAACTATACAGTTACTAAAAAGAAAGTACATATACGAAAAATTGCTTCTAATATTTTTTTTTAATTTATAACTTTAAAAATATGAACATGTATTTTTAATAAATAGGTTTTTTGTATGTATTTCCAGGCAATCATTTGATACTTTGAGTTGTATAATATTTAAAATTCTACAACGAACACATTATCCCTAAAATAAAGATTTTTAATCAAATCGACCTTTTTAAATAATGTAAGTTTAATATCAAATTTGAATATTTTTAGTTGTAATTCTTAATATCATCTTATTCTATAATTTCTAAAACAATATTGAATAAATAAAAATGAAAGTTATTTTTATTTTTATGATTGTAATCTAATAAAAACAATTTTATAAATCTAATTATGATGATAAAAAAATAATAATAATATTATATTCAACTAGTTTTTCGTATATCATACAGTTTAAGGTTCAGTTCAAAAATAATACTAAATGTTTTGTATACAAGTGATTGAATATTTTCAATAATATTGAGATTTGGTACAAATCTGTTTTCAATGTATAAAAGAACAGATATTTAAAAATAAACAGAAATATTTTTTAATTTTCTTTGTATTGACTTCGTAGATTTTAAGATAAATTTTAAGAACTTAAAATTTAATACATTATTTTAAATCTCATTTATATTACTATAGCAATTTTTTGAAACATAATATATTAACCAAAATGTATTCATAGTTTAAATTGAATCTTGTATAAATTGTAGTAATTCAACGAACTCATTTGCTCTTAACTTTTACATTTACAAGACATACAAGTTTTATGAATACTTGGACTTCCTCATTATTGTCAATATTTAAAAAATATATTTTATAATGTATCCAAAATAAACTTTATGAAAAAATTCAAGAATTATTTAAAAATATAATTTAGTTAAATAAACACATTTTTGATAAAAAAAATGTATTAAGCAGTTATAAAATGTACCCTTTAATATAAAGTAATAAAGAGTATTTTTTATGTTATAATATATTTTACATTTATAATTTATATTAAATTATTTTTGAAAAATTCATATTTCTAAAAATTACATTTATAAATATAAATTAAATACTTACATGAAAATTTTTATGAGTAGTTGTCTATTGTGTTGATCACTGACTATTTCAAGTACTGAATGAGAATGTCACTTAAGCGCTAAGCAATACTTGTTCGATTCTTTTGCACCCCACTACCACTTTTATTATAATATATAAATTATAATTTATATAAGTTTAATAACAAATCTTTAACTATTACTGATTTTCGGTGTTTTTTTATCGAGACGATCGTGTTTAAAATTTCTCTTGATAAGCGTATTTATGTTGAATGTATTATTTCATCATTTAAATTAATTTTAATATGAAAAATAGAGTGCAACGGAATAAATTTACATGAATAGGGTAATTATAAATACATTTTTCTCACAGAATATTTTGTAGGTTTTATTTATATTGAAAAATTTTGGTCCTTATACGTGTTGCTAAGTTATATATTAAATACAAGGGCGAAATAAAAACAAAACATTTATTTTAAAAAATGCATTTACAATTATCACACTTCGCCCTACTTCTTTATCTTAAAAATCTCACTTAAAAATTTAAATGCCGACTATAGGCGGAATTTATGGGAACTTGGAAGGACTTATCTTCGCGAATAATTCATTAGCACCCAATTTTCTTCTCTCCCATTAGTACTTGTGTATAATAATAATATGTATTTTTATTAAATTTAAAAAAAAAACTTAAATAATTTAAAATTATTGTTAATATTTTACCAATTATTTTTAGGTAATTTTTCCATGCCTCAGTTCTGCATACGGTGCAAACGAATATTTATTATTTATTGAACCCTATCTTTTAATAACCCCTGATAGAGTGGATTTTTCATTGGAAACTAATTTTCGGATAATATCTCGTCCAAATCATTAAGTTGGATCGAATTTGGTTTGGAAACCCAATTTTAAAGTCTTGCTTAAATAAGTATACTGATTGTTAAAATTTTATAAATACTTGAAGTCCCTAGCCCTAGTCATAACAGACCTCCTTGGTTTATGTCATGAGTAACTTTAAAGGTCTTAAATAACAATCTATTGTACTGCATTTTTTAAACTTTTATCAAATTCAAAAAAGTACAAAAATGAACTAAATTAAAAGTTAGCGATACTGAAAAAAGCATAAACTAAATTGAAAATACAACTTTTTCTATATTTTGTATCAAAAACAAAATATTTTTGTAGTAACTCCAATAAAGAATAGATTAATTAAAATAGATAGGTTATTTAATAATAAATAGGAGTAAGTGAATAGCCGTCGTTATTTTGCCAACTAATATCCAATATAATATATGAGACCCTTTGTAATTGAGTTACTATTAAAGAAAATAAATTATCTCTGATGAAGTGTTTATAAGATAGTTCGTCGTGAATAGACCTGAACTAAACTTAAATGTAGTCAGGATTACTAGAATACTTGTATAAATAAATGCAATAAAAATATGACTATACATTTCTTAACGTTTAATAGTTGAAGCAAGCTCAGCAATAATTATTTTTTAAACCTTTAAATAACTAACCTAAAGTTTCATGTGTGATTCAAGATTTTATTATGTGAAGGTAATTTAAGTTGAATAAATTTAAATTTTGAATAAATTCTTGTCTTCACTTCCAGGCTTTAATAATCGAGGTGAATATGAAAGAGGATGTTTGATCGAGCTGGACGCGGACGGGCTACTGGCTATGATTTTTGTGATAGTTTATAGGGAAACATTTTAATTAGATTATTTTTATGGGAGATCTCAATTATCAAGGGACACTATCTATAATACTTTATTAATTATATAAAAATAATAATAGTATTAGGTAGCCACGCGCTAGAATGACTTATCTACATAGTTTAACATACATTATTGGATTATGTGACTAAATTATTAAGATTACATTTTATTTAGAATAATTTAAATATAAGAGTTTATGAATATTACAACATTTTTTAAAATTGGATAAGATGGCGGAACAGATAGTGTAAGTTCATGTAAGACGCCAAAAACTGGAGAGAACATTCGACGCCGGCGCTCAGTGGTCAGCCCGGGTCTAATAAATAAACTTTATACTCTAGCTAAAAAACGAGGATATTTTAATCAGGCTGCACTCGCGATGTAGAAAAATGGCAATGAAGAAAAATAAGATGTCCTTGTATTAAGCGTATCACAATATGACGGTATAATGTCAGACTTAATTATTAATAACTCAAAAAATATAATTAAAAAAATATCTTGATATAAGTTTATTTTGTAAGTTATTAATGAGTTAGTTATGATGTATAACCCTGTCATAATCAAACTTCTGTAATCCAATTATATTTCAATTTATTATAACTTATAATAAACTGATTATGCACCTTAATTTTTTAGCACAAACATTCCATTTCATTAACTTATATTGATTTTAAGAAATAAAACATGCTAAATTTTACATCAATAATTCTCCAATAATGCAAAGAAAATTCAATAAGTAAACAAACACATTATCAAAAAAGGAAAACAATATTAATTTAATTTAACAAGATGAGCTTCACATTTTCCAAATATTTTACTTGCTATTAATTCCAATTAATTGTTACATATTATAAACGTAATTATGACTACAATTGTTAATGTAAATAAAAAAGTTTAAACTAATTATAAATAAGACATTTTTAAACCAAAATTGTATATAAGACTTCACAACTTAGGTCTTTTTGGAACACCAGTCAGTAAATTCACACTTTTTTCTCGCTTCATCGAAGGTATTTTATTTGACCCAGGAATATTACTGTCTTGTAACCATCTTACTTGGGTAGCAGGACCATAACCTTTTTCATTTTTAGCAGCGATTCGAAAAATAATAGCAGGTTTATTAGTTCTATCAATTAATGCCGCTCCAAGTGACTCATGACTTACTACAGCAGCATTTTGAGGGCCACAATATACTCGTACAAAGTTCAAACTTGTTGTTACAGCTTTAGGACTTTGCTGGGGAATATCTTTTGGACTTTTAATTGCTAAACAAACTGAATACTCCAATATTTTACCAGAACTTGACGGAGGTGCTTCCCATGTTAAACTAGCTCCATCTGGTGCTTTTGTTATCTTTATAGCAGATGGAGCCCCTGGATATCCAGGCAAGCAAGTTTTAAAAGCTGATATTTCACTCCATTCTCCTCTTCCACACGCATTTATAGCTGCAATACGAAGCTTATATGCCGTACCAGGTTGAATATCAATTTTTAATTTGTTTGTATAATCAGGTAAATGATCTAAGCTAGTACTTTCATGTTCATCAGTAGTTGTTGTTGAATAAAACTGTTTTACTAAACAAGTAGTACCTTTAATCACACCTACATCACACCATGCAGGTCCATCTTGTTTTACAGGGAGCACAGCCATAGTTGGTTTTGACATCACAACATCATTAGAACCATTTGTAGAACCTTGATTTAAAGCTGCAGTTGCTAATGTTGAAAGGGCATCCGCAATATCATTTTCAGATTTTTTTTCTTCTTTTGATTCAATCTTAATAACTTCACTTAGAGAATTTTCTAAATGTTCAATATTTTTTTGATCTTCAATTTTTGAATCTTCTGATTTGATGTCAGGAATTGATCCTCCATTTTGGGATGGTTCATCAGTTAAAAATTCAGACAGCTCTCTCATTACTAAATCCTTTAACTCTGAATCTTTCATACTCAAAACTGATTGTTGATCTATATCAACTCCAGTATTATCAAGTTTGATTTCATTGTTAGTAGAAACTGAACTATCTGAAGGCATAGATTGTTGGTGATTACCTTCAATAATATTTTCATTCAAGGCTTCATTATTTTGATTAGAAGTTATATCACTTTTGATAGATTCCAAACTATTATTACCGTCATGTGTAAGAGCAGAATCAAATGTTGACACCGGTTCTGAATCTTGAGGCTGAGCTACATCCACAGCCATAGGTAATTCATTAGTTTCCATTTTTTCTTCAGCTTTTTCAGATTCATCATGAATTTTTTCATGGGCTAGTTTTAAACCATTTGATTCTTCTGTTTCGTCAACAGACATAGCTTCTAGTTCATTATTATGGTGTTGTAAAATTGGTTCTGTATCTGGCAAATCTTTTAAATCTTCAGTTAGTTGTTGTGGTTCATTATCATTTTCAGATTCAGGAGCTATTATAGCTGCATCATCAACTGTATCTTTATCATTCATATTCATTCAATAAAATGTATAAAATCTGCAATTTCAAATGAATAAATGAAACTCAATATTAACTAAAAACACAATTGGATTGTTTAGTACTTAGACAATATCATAAAAATCTTATTTTATAAGTACTACACCTTTAGTTCATATACTATTTAGTAACTATAATTATAAATTACTCAAGAATTCTATAATTACTACTATATAAATTAAACTTATAAGATTTAATACAATTATAATAATAATTAGATAAAAATAAACAGTAAACACCTACAAAAAATATATTAAACTAGCCTGATTGATATCATATACTCAACATAGAGCAATCTTATACTGTACAAATTTCACATTAAATCCCTTTTCTAATATTTATATTAGTTATAGATAAATTGCAATAATTTTTTAAATAATCTGTAGCTATTTAAAGAAAATTGGAAAATACTTTTAATTTTCAAAAACTTTAACTTTAGACAAAACTTACTGTAGGTTTTCTAAAGTTTTGTAAAAAATTTTGTAATAGTTTTACAAATCTGGAGCAAACCTAACATCATACTATTGCTTAAAATATTATCTTTCACATTAAGAACTCACTAAAATAACCTATTTCATAAAATGAATTGCTATACACATTCAAATTATTTTAGTAAGTTAGAAATTATACTGAACACGTATCATATCTTTTGTCATTTCAATTTTAGTGTTATCCATATTTTATAAATGAAGAGCAGATTTATATACATTTATAAATCTATATAAATATTTTGATATTATTATTAACATTAAATATTTTTATTTAACTAATATTAAATATCATATCCATATTAGTTTATTTATAAGTACATAAAAGATTTAAAATGTTAATTTTAAACATATATATCATCAAAAACAAAATTTCTATCTAAGCATCAGAAGTATGAATTAAAAAGACTGGTGCTTCTAATGGTAGGTTATACTTGAAAAAAACAAAATTGAAAATCAACAGCCTGAGTTACTATTTCTAAGAAATTATTAAGATGATTATCTTTATGTATGACAAGTCATAACAATAGAAGTAGAATTTAATATTAAGTGATACAATAAAAAAAAAATGTTTACTGTAAACTTAAAGTAATCTTTTATGTAACAAAATTATGAATTTTCAAAATTGATACATAAATTTTAATAAGGACTGATTTTAATAACGCTCATATCACAAATTTGTTTAATATTTTTGAACAAATTTTAGATATTATATTGGTTATTGAACAATAAAATAGTGTTAAAAAACAATATATTTGTTATATATTATACATAACAATATTTTTCTAAAGACTATTATAAAGAAAAATTATAATTTATTTTAATAACAAATAATTGTCTTTTTTTATTGAATCATATTACCCAGACTATCTGACAAAAACATACAACAACTTACTTTACCTTAAAACGTTCATAACATTGCAATATTTTCTATTTTATTAAATTGTTCAAACTATTTTAAATCGTTATAATGTTTTATACAAGCGATCAAATAAACTTAAGAGACTAAGGAGTAATTTCCTCGATATACTTAAATACTACTAAAATATATATATGAATATTATATATTACCTGATAATTACTGATTACTCTGTAAAAATGATTAATAGTATTTCAATACTTTCTTTCAAATATTATATCTTAACGATAAAAGATTAATTAATAAAAGAAACATTTTTTTTTCATAAAAGATATCTATTCTGAATGATAAACAAATATGTAAACAATTCTTATCAAATTATATTTGTTTCCATGAATTTTCAAATAAATTTTATTGACATAATTTCCATTATGATTTGTTGTTCTGTTTTGATAAAAAAATTGTTTACTTTAAATTATCTTAAATAAAAATCATACATAATACTATTGATTTAATTTTAAATAATAAATAAAAAAAAACCCAGCACTATTGGGTTGCAGCATAATAGGGACGCTGCATAGTTTGGACAAATATAGATGATGTATGACAATGATTAAAATCATCATTATAAAGAATGCTTTGATGCAAATCTGTATATAATGTTTAATTTTTAGAAGAAATTGTTAGATTTTTCCAAAATAAAAAAATCAAATTTTATTTCCTTAATTATATAATGATTAAAAATTTAATTTATATTTATAAATTGTTTATTCTATTGCAAATAATCAAAATTATATTGTATTTTCGGATTATATTCAAAAATTAAGTTGAAAAACTTTTTATTTAAAAATATCTAATTTGAATCTTTACCTGTGGGCAGATTTTCAAAAAAAAAAATACAGAGTGTTCAGTAAGTAAGGAATTTAAATTACCATAATAAAAATTATGGTAAATACGTAAAGCGTTTATGTAAACAAATTTATATTGGTTCGTTCATTATTTTAATAAGTTATGGCAGTCTATCTACCAAAATAACATCATGGTTAAAGGTATTTTTTTACGTGTAAATTACATATTTTGTTCAATTTGACGGCCATTTGAACATAAAAGATTGATTTTGAGGAAACAATTTTTCTTTAACTTATAGTATTTAATATAAACCTGTTTTCCCTCTGTATAGGGGATAAGAATACTTCCACGACACCTCTGCCGTAAGAAGCGACTAATGAGGTTACATCAGGTCGTCAGCCGGCGTAAAATTTTTGTAAAATAGTATACTGTACTGAACAAAACTTAGGCGAATTGTCCCATCTCGGATGTCCGCGGAATCGTGTCAAGTTGAAGTTTAAGATAAGGGTGGCCGACCCCAAGTAGTTGAAATTAAGGCGAGGAAGAAGAAGAAGATTGTATTCAACATAACTTTAATTTTACATATCTTTATAAGACTCACAATTTCCGGATCATTTTCAAAATTAAGTTGAAAAGTTTTATTTTTATACATATGTTTTAAGTTTTTAACCCCACTTGTGTAAAAGGAAAAGTCCAATTTAAAAAAAAATTTATTTCGGAAGAAAGGAGTGTATAAAAATAATTTATAAAAAACTATTGACTTATAGATTTTACAAAAAGTAATAGCAATATACAGTTAATAATATAAAATTGAGAATATTTACACAAAAATCGTAATTTTTTCTTTAACTTTGATATTTGTTTTCACCACGAATACAGGTCGTGAGGACAAATTTATTTTCAAATTATAGTACATACTTTAATATATATAGTAATATGTATATAATAGTGTCCCTTATTTTGAAAATTTTGGAAATTCTTCGGGCTCACCTCCCAAATTTGTGTGTATACATATAAAAAGTGGCTACAAAAAATTTTAGGCCGATCAGATAAGTTTAACTCGTGCCGACTTGGGGTTGAAAATCGGCCNCCCCAAATTTGTGTGTATACATATAAAAAGTGGCTACAAAAAATTTCAGGCCGATCAGATAAGTTTAACCCGTGCCGACTTGGGGTTGAAAATCGGCCAAAAGGGGTACTTTTTTAGTTTTTAGCAATTAACTCGTAAATTAGCGCTCTCACAAAAAAAAGTATAAAAATTAAATTGTAGATCTAATTGTTTTATATAAATTAAGTCCTTACAGTTTTTCTTTTAAATCNAAACTAAATTGTAGATCTAATTGTTTTGTATAAATTAAGTCCTTACAGTTTTTCTTTTAAATCCATTAGTTTTCTAGAAAAATGTCAAAATACATAATATTTCGTAAAATTGACTAAATTAGCATATTTACGAATATTTCATCATATATGACGAACCATATGCGATACGACCTAATTTTTCATACAAAAATTGTTTAAAATTAAATTTTACGAACTAAAAGTAATAAGTACAAATTTCATTGAATCGATCGTTTTATTGTTATAGCTGAAATAACTCGATCATATTACGATTTTTACTAAATATATGAATTTTAATGCTAGATTCTGTTCTGTCTTATCATCTGANATTTTAATGCTAGATTCTGTTAGTTATCATCTGGTTTATTACAACACTTATCGTACAAGTACGGCGATAATACTATGGTATGACTGAATTAATGTATTGTTATTATTTTTAAATTATAAATAACTCTGGAAATCGTAAATTTATTACAAATCGCAGCAATAGATATAGTGAACTCATACTTATACCACTTTAGTCTCTCACATCGCGTATTAAGTTGAACTGCTTCCTATAATAGGAAGCAGTTCAACTAAAAGAAAAACACAATAATTGTGTTTTTCTTTTAGTGTACGTAAAAATGTCCGTAGTATTACGAAATGACAATAAAATATTTTTAATAGGGTCTTTGACTACTCAAATTTTAGGTTCAAAACTTCCATCCATTGGGCAAGTTCTAAAAGTTTANCTTCCATCCATTGGACAAGTTCTAAAAGTTTTTTTTTATAACCTAAGAATTGTTAATCTTACTATAAGAGCAAAAGCAGCATTGACTATTCGCGAGTGTAATATTTTCTGGGAAATAGACGATTCCATTTCAACCGAAATAAAAAAATTAATGGTTGTATTCCTTAATAATGAATCAATAATAAACCCTAGCAAACGTTTTATTCTTTCATCGAGTAATATTGACAAATCATTTTCAGGTATAATAATTTTTGATATCTTTATTTTTTGATGACTATTGAGTGATTGATATTTTTTTTTAGAAAAAACTGTAGCTTCTTTTTTGTCAAAAAGCAGTATGAAATTTTTTAAACGATTCGATATCAATACTAATTTTTTAAATTTGGATCCAAGTAATTGGAATACTGATAATTTTTATTTACACGGAAAAGAAATTGTATGTTCACTTAAAGTAGTAAATGACTTTGCAGAGAAAGCGGTTAAGCTAATGGAAGATTTTCATGATAGTTTAACTGTAAACGATGAAAAAGCTGAGTTACTTTTACACTATGTCCAAAAGCATAGCATATTATATCCTAATTGCAACAAAGAAACATTAAAACATAGTTTTTAATGTATATTTTTGTTATAATTTGTGAATTATTTTGAATTTAACATTTTGTATTTTATGTTGTAATTTTTTTTTATTTATACAATAATATTGAGAAGTAAGTATAATTATGCGTTTAAGTCAAACAACTACATCACTTTACAATATAAATGAAATATATTTAAATTAAGCAATAAAATTCATATATTTAGTAAAAATCGTAATATGATCGAGTTATTTCAGCTATAACAATAAAACGATCGATACAATGAAATATTTTTATATTTTTTTTTGTGAGAGCGCTAATTTACGAGTTAATTGCTAAAAACTAAAAAAGTACCCCTTTTGGTCGATTTTCAACCCCAAATCGGCACGGGTTAAACTTATCTGATCGGCCTAAAATTTTTTGTAGCCACTTTTTATATGTATACACACAAATTTGGGTGGTGAGCCCGAAGAATTTCCGAAATTTTCAAAATAAAGGATACACTAATATATATATTAAATAAGCTTTAATTTAAAATATATATATAAAAGTGTCTATATTTTCAGATCATTTATAAAAGTTAAGTTGAATAAATTAATTTTTTGTGCCTATTTTTAAATTTGTAATTATTTGGGGGGTAATTCCCATTTATGAAGAATGAGGGAAATTTTTTCAATTTTTATCCATAATGTTTTAGACTAAATACGATTTGTAATCTTTTGACGTATCGTTAAAAGAAATCGATTTGGTGAGAAATAAGAAAAAAAGATAACAAACCAAAAAAAAAAAAGTAAACATATCATAGTAAAATTAATAACACCTTCTCAGCTACACATCGAAGCTACTGAATTCATGTTCCATTTTAATTGTTAACCAATTAAATTAAAATCAAAGGCAGAACCAGATCAAAGTGAGCAAGATGGTGCGAAAACCTTAGGGTCCATCTTGAATTTTACTAGCCTAATCATGATTAATGACAAAGTATTTCTAGTTTTTTTTTTGCTCATCGCTTTTAAGTTAGCGATATTTTTTATAGGGGAACCCAATTTAAGGTACTGTCCCGGAGTCCGCTGAAGAGAGCATTCCGCTCTCGTCAAAGGACATACAATATGAAGTGAATATAATACAATTCTTTCAAATTTGATTAGCATTCTATTTTAGCTTCAATGCGAAGCTGAGAAGGTATGGGTTTTACTATGATGTGTTTTTTTTTTTGTGTCTTACCACTTTTTCTCAGCTCTCACTGGACCGATTTCTTTCAACAATACGTCAAAAGATCACAAATCGTATCTAGTTGAAGACATTACCCTTAAAAATTAAAAAATTTTCCCTCGTTCCCCGCCAATGGGGGAAATATCCAAAAAAATTACAAATTTAAAAATCGGTAAATTTTGTCATTTTTTTCACTTTTTCTTCTTAAAACTTCCATAACTTTTTCAAAAATAAACAAATCAACATAATATTTTTTTATATTGAAACCTTAGGTAATTTCCTTTCGTTTGATATCATTTTTTTGAAAATTTAACACTTAACCTGCTCATTGAGTGGGATTTAAAATAGCAACTTTTTTACAAAAACTAACTTTTTCAACTTAATTTTTGAAAATGTTCCAGAAATACTGCGTCCTTTAAACATATATCAAATTAAAGCTTATTTTATGTAATATAAAATGAAAAAAAAAATTTGTCCCGACGACCTATCTTCTATGCGCAAATGGCTACCGTATTCAAAAATATGCTATTTTTCTATTAAAATTCTAGGTTTTGTATTTTATTTTATTTTAAAATATCTTATTAGGAGAATATATTGACTTTCATGAGTATTATATAATTTAATTGACATAGAACAAAGGTCATACGACATATGAAATTAAACTTATTAAATTTTTTTTATTTTTTTATTTTCATATTAAATTTAATAATTATAATTAGTATTTATTCATATATTATATTTTAAAATCAAAGAGCTACTAATTAGGATATAATCAAAGAAATAAGAGTTGATGTTGCTTTTGGAATAATTCTCCAATTTCTCTAAATGAAACACTATCTACAGATTTGCTTCGAAGCGTTTCCTATGATAGTGATTTTAATCACTGTCAAATATCATCTATACTTGTCTCATCTATGCCTTGTCTAGACTGTGTCTCGACCCCACTGTGCTATCGTTTTTTATTAATTAATAATATGAAAAAATACTTATTTCCATTATAAAAATGTTAATTAGAAAACTAATACATAAAAAATCTATTCTTTAAAAGGAATAAAAAATTTACTGCCGAAACCCGGGATCGAACCAGGGACCTTTAGATCTTCAGTCTAACGCTCTCCCAACTGAGCTATTTCGGCTATACATCAATTAAGTATTTCAATATAATCTAAGCTGATTTTGAATTATTATCAATTCAAATATAGATCGTATGTCGTTACCATAAAAATTTAGCACAATGAAGGTTTTTAATTAGGGCTTAAAGATTATTAAGTTATAATAACGTAATAATTTAAAGTTTAAAAACAAAAAAAATATTGAAATTGAAATGCTAAAAGAAATTTTTACCAAAAAAAAAAAGAAAATCAGTTACAAATTAAAATCCCAGCAATGTAACTTGAAAATAGTCCATAGAATGAAATGAGAAAATTTTTTAGGGGATAATATTTTTTTCATATAAATATAGCGGGGGATAAAGCCCTTGTCCAAAATACCACCCCACAAGTATCCTTGTTTTTTTACGTGATTATTATAATATATTATATTACATTAATACCACATTAAATTTATAAAATTACACCTAAATAAATAACTTCTTTTTATTCAAATAGAACGATGGATTTAGCATTCTAAAAACAAAAATTAAACACTTTATAACCATGAGCTTAAAGCATAGCACATAAATAGGAGATCAATCGAACCAGCGAGACTGTGAAAATATGATCAAAAACAAAATTAATAATAATAAACCAACATGTTAAAATTAATGCATCCTCAGCTAAAATATGTAAGCAAATAAAGAGCAGCCAATGTTAAGAGGACGTCACATAGAACGTAAAACGTATTCAACGCTCCAGAGATAACGTTGTTTTCCTTATCTGCGATGACCACGCCCTCCGTCATTTCAAAATAACCGCTGCGCACAATCGTCGATCGGAATCATTGCATCAATTGTAGATTGACTGTCTTACGTTGCATATCATTCAGTAATACTAGTTCGCGTTTTATTAGTAACATAATATCATTGAGTATAGATATCTATACTAAATGACAGTGTTGGGAAAGTTCCTTTTTAAATGGAACTCGTTCCAGATCCTAGTTCTTTATATTAAGAAGGAACTTGTTCCAGATCCTAGTTCTTTATATTAAGAAGGAACTTGTTCCAGATCCAGTTCCTCCAAAATAAGAACTCGTTCCACTCTTCGTTCCTTTTATGTAACCAAGTTATTTAAAAAATTGTGGCAATGAGATCATGATAACGGTCATCAATGATTTTCATCAGCAGTCGAATACAAAACAAATTTGTAGTATTCCTTATCTAAAAGTATTCGAAAATTATATTTATAAACAGGTAGTAAATGCTAACGACTTGTGTCAACGCGACCAATGTCTATTGTCTACATATAAGTTAGAAATAATAAATCAGAAAACCCAAAACCTTTAACATATATTAGTTAACAAGAAACGACGATAATATTCGGTGCATTATTTAATATATGTACACATATATTAAATATTTACTGTATACCTACATGTGATAATAACTCTATAGTCAATTGATTCATTTAAACAGCCTACGATCTCGGCTGGGTATATAGGGGACTTCCATTGTCAAAAGTCAACTAAAAATACTTTGATATTTTAATGTCTAGATACGAAGAAAACTACACTAAAACATGTTTATAAAAATTTTTAGGAACTGTAATTTCCGTTCACGTTCCTTAAAAAATGGAATTTGTTCATTTTCCTCGTTCCTTTATTTTAAAAGGAAGCAATTCCTTCAAAAATAACTCGTTCCAGGAATCCGTTCCTTTTGGAACCAGTTCCTTCTCAACACTGCTAAATGATAATACTCGCGCGCAGCTAAAAACTATTACACTTTCTGTAGTGCTTAATTTTCCTATGTTTATTAAAACTTCAACGTGTTATGTGGTTGATTTTTATTTAAACCATATAAAATCGAAAATTTTTATCGAAAATCGTACGTTTTTCTTTAACTTTGAAGTCTGTTTTCACCACGAAGACAAGTCCAGAGGTCAATTTTTTTTTTTAATAAAGTATATTACTTAAGCTTTAATTTAAGGTATATATGAAAGTGTTAGTTTTGAAAAGTTAATTTTTTGTGAAAAAGTTGCCTTTTTGAAACCCCCCTACGAGCAGGGAAAGGGTCAAATGTTCACATAAATATATCAAATGATAGCTAAATACTTAAGGTATTTATAAAAAAAAATTATATTGATTTGTTCTTTTTTAAAAAAGTTATGGCAGTTTCAAGAAAAAAAATTAATACCTTCTCAGCTTCGCATCGAAGCTAAAAATTGGAAAAATGTCAAAATTACTAATGTTTAACCCTTTAGGAGGCGCGTGCCTTTTTAACGTTTTTAACGTTCATAGTCGTGTGGGGGTCTATCAGACCCCATTACTAAAAAAGTATAAAATATCTATAAAAAATTTCATTTTTTTTAATTAAAACACATTATTTTTACTATATGATGTATAAATATAGATAAAAATTAAAAATTAATAAATTACAAAATTATTTGCATTAATAAAAATTATATTACAAAAAAAAGAAAAAACTTAATTTTCAAAATTTCATTAAAAAATTTTGGTTTGTTAAAAAATGATTTTAACTGTAAAATCTTATTTTTAAGACGGTAAACAAAAGTTTTTACTATTAAAAAATGTATTTTAATTAATTTTTCTTGTATTTCTTTGAGCTCAAACACGGCTTATATTTATTAGTTTTATGTGTATTTACATTTATATAATCATTTTTCTGAATTGAATTTTTTTATTATTAATATTTCAATACATTTAATTATTATGATACGAGTATATACAATTATTCGTTCGTAGTAGCACATTGATTACCGATAATCAATGTGTCCACATTGCGACGCGATGTATTTATTACATGTTTTGTTCTTATTTGTTCCGTATCATCGAGTAGTGGAAATTCTCAATAGATTATTTATTTTTAAAACTTAATTGTACAGTCAGTAGCAGATCCACATAATTCCAATTCTACAATATCGATTATAACATTGCATTTACGATAAAACGATATTTTGAAAAAAATACAAGTCCAATATGACCCATTTCAATATTGATGAATATTTTAAGTCATACATTTTTTTTTCGAAGGTATTTATTTGTGAATTCGATTCAATATTACTATAAAAACCATCTTCTAAATTTATATCTATGTACACCTTTTATGCAATATAATACATCCGTTTTTATTTATGTGGGGGTATGCTAGACCCCCACGCGACTGTTTAAGGGTTAAAATTTTAATTCTTTTGGGGATTTCCTCCATTTACAGGGAACGAGGGAATTTTTTTCAATTTTTAAGGGTAATGTCTCGACTAGATACGATTTATGATCTTTTAACGTATCGTTGAAAGAAATGAGAGTGAGAGCTGAAAAAATGTAGTAACAGACACAAAAAAATAATAATAAAAATAAACATATCATAGTAAAATTAATACCTTCTTAGCTTCGCATCAAATCTAAAAAAACAATAGTCGAAAATGCATACAGCAAAAAACCGCTTAGATCAGGTTATATAAACTTGCTGAATACTATTGATGTATAAGTATTAGTTGGTGACTACTTCTTACAGAAAACTTATTGATTATTTTATCAGTTTTATTAGTTCAAGAAACGCAAATATAAGAAAATAGTTGGCCTGTAATGTTTTGGTATAGATCCATTATTTCGGTTTAAAGAAGCTTATACACTAGGCGTTTAATATAACAGCGTTCGCGTTTTAATAAATGCGAACGCTGTTTATGTGCATACTGCAAGCGTTTTAACGCGTCTTTATAAAGAAAATTAGCCTGCCAAAAGCTACAGTATAATCACAACAGTTTCAAAATTCCTCATGTTAGCATTTGCTCTAATTATTCTTTTTATTTTTTAAAGTATTAAATAAGTTTCAATGAAGACATTAGGTGATATAGAAGTTGCATTCGTTGTGTACGCCATGTATCATCGTTAGAAAGACAAAAATTAATAAAAAAAATTAATGTTTGTAGAAATTGGATCTACCCCAAAATTTAAAAAGATCTCGAGAAGGTTAATTGCGAGTTATATACATACAATAATAACTAAAGAATAAACCCAACCCAGCCAAAAAAATTACATAAAAGAATTATTACATATTTTATATGATAAATTATATCTTATATAATATGATCTATTATAACATGAGAAGTTTAAAAGTATTCAATCAACAACCTCTTAAAAATTATCTCTAGGATCGACCATATTGTAACCAAAATTATTTTGGCAAAATAATATGTTAAAACTACGTTAATGTTTGCTAAAACAGCTTTGTTATAAAGATGTTATGTATTGTAAGTATAATTTAAAAAACTAAGGTGGTCCTAATTTTAAATAATATATATTATTTAAAATACCACTAAACATTTGATGTTTCCAACATCTCTGGAATATATATTTCTTGTTACTTTTAAAACATCACACTGCAATGTTTCAAAATAAATCAAAAGCTGTTTCATTGCAACTGCCCGTAATATCTAACTTTGTTTTATTTGTACGTTTTAAATTTTACTGACCTACGATATTTCTCAATAACATCTTAGTGATGTATGTATTTTGCTGTCAAAAATTATTATTTTAAGAATTACCAACTATTATATTATAATTAGACATAATTCGTTTTGTATGGTTTCACTGGAGACGCATCCTGTTGATTCGTGTGTGTGTTAATATTCTTTTTGTCAGCCGTTTAATGTTAAATATGGCCGTTGAATTTATTTGCAGCATTCGCATGTGTAATTATAATAATTTTTTTAAATTACTGTGTGTTAGAAATAACAATATTAAATCTATCAGATGTACAGTTTTGTCGTTGGCCTCCCTTTAAGGTTACAAGCGTTGAACTTTTTAAATCTGATGGTCCTGGGGAAAAAATATTATAAAAATATTGAATAATAAAATATATGGTTAGTACTTCGTATTTTCATATAAATTTTTAAACTTTTTATTATGTTAGAAATAATTAAAACGAACAAAATGAACTTTATATTGGTATATTACTTGTAATTCAAATTTTAATTGTTTTTGTTTACATAGCAAATTTTAAAAAACCATGGCATCAGCATGTTAAAATTGAAATCTCTGCTACAGAAAATGAGTGTGATGCACCAAAAAGAAAAAAAAAGCCAAAGAAGTTCATCTGTTGGTAGTGATTTTGAAGGTAAACCTATTATTTTTATACTTCTATTATTTCTTTGAAAATACGATATTGTTATAATTTTCTATTTAGATTGTAGCTTATCAATAACACCGATCAAGAAACATGTATCAAGAAATTTTACTGAATTATTGACAAGGAAATCTGAAGATTTAGAATATGAACTGCAATTTAGTACATTACATGCTATAGAAATCGTAGCTAGTTCATCAGCATCATGCATAGTAATTTAGATTATGAACTACCACCTGTATCATCATCTGCTGTACAAATCACTGCTAGTTCCTCAGCCTCATGCATATCTGATAATGTTATAAATAAGGTAATATAATAGCCATTTTATCTAATTTAAGTACTGAAATAATTCAATTTTAATTTGAAAACTCAAATATTATGTTATAATATAATATATTATATCTATTATCAGTGTTATATCCAATATCCAGTGATCTTTATATCTATTAAATAATAATAATAATATTAATTTATGTAATCATTTATTAATAGTTCAATTAATCAAGATAATATTAACAATCAATGAATTAAATGTGTTATAAAAATTGAACTTTTTAAATTGTAACTAGTAAAATATTAATACATCAAATTTATATATTATAATATTACTAAACAAAATTAGTACTTGAACCAATTTTTTTTTTATGTGTACTATATTTTTCTAATTAGTAGCAGGCAATAATTCAGGTTGAACATGCTAATGAAATGCAGATATACTCATATGAACCAGATATCCCTTGTAATACCTTATACGATAATACCGGTGAGTGCAGTTATACTTTAAAATTTAATTGTTTTAAAAGTGATAAAAGTGGATCAAATTAAATTGGAAGAATGGAACTTCTTTTGTAAGTCATAAAATATTGCTTACATAAAAAAATTTATGTGGATGGCTTTTTTTCTAATATTATTGATTTAGTTATGTTTAAAACATTATAATATATAAATTAATTAGGTATTAATAGGAATTTATATATTTTTTTCTAAGTCATGATATGCTAAATTTCTAAAAAAATACCAATTACAAATGCAATATATTTAAGTACAAGTGGGTTAAATAATTTTAAACTACCACTCGACTATTGACTACATCTTTCATTAATAAATTTATTAATCAGATTCTTTTCTATTATTATAAACTATTGAAATATGTATTTTAGCTTAGATGCGAAGCTGAGAAGGTATGGGTTTTACTATGATGTGTTTTTTTTTTTTGTGTCTTACCACTTTTTCTCAGCTCTCACCGAACCGATTTCTTNTTTTTTTTTTTTGTGTCTGTTACCACTTTTTCTCAGCTCTCACCGAACCGATTTCTTTCAACGATACGTCAAAAGATCACAAATCGTATCTAGTCGAAGACATTACTCTCAAAAATTGAAAAAAATTCCCTTGTTCCCCGTAAATGGAGGAAACCTCCAAAAAAATTACAAATTTAAAAATCGCTAATTTTCGAAATTTTTTCAATTTTTTTTACTAAAAACTGCCGTAACTTTTTCAAAAATGAACATATCAATATAATTTTTTTTTTTATAGATGCTTGATTTCTTGACCTATTATTTGGTATATTTTTTTTGTAAATTTGACACTTAACCTGCCCACAGGAAAATATTTAAAATGACAAATTTTTCACCAAAAATTAACTTTTTCCACTTAACTATTGAAAATGTTCCAGAAATACTGCGTCCTTTAAACATATATCAAATTAAAGCTTATTTTATGTAATATAAAATGAAAAAAAAAATTTGTCCCGACGACCTATCTTCTATGCGCAAATGGCTACCGTATTCAAAAATATGCTATTTTTCTATTAAAATTCTAGGTTTTGTATTTTATTTTATTTTAAAATATCTTATTAGGAGAATATATTGACTTTCATGAGTATTATATAATTTAATTGACATAGAACAAAGGTCATAAGACATAAGAAATTAAACTTATTAAATTTTTTTTACTTTTTTAAAGTCAAAAAAGTAATTTTTATTTTTGATTTAGCTTAAATAGCCAATTTTTTAACTTCGATGCCAATTTTTTATATGTAAATACTAATTTTTAATAATATTAAAACTTTGAAATGAAAAAAAAAGTCTAATTGCAGATTTGAAAACATTGCAAAAAGTTGATTTAGAATGGTATATTTTTGTTACTAATGAAAGTTCCTTGTAGTTGAGTGCATTTATTTATAGTAACAAACAGTTTTTATTGAAATTTATTGTATCAAGCCCTTTAAATTTTTATACACGTAAAAATAAAGCAAAATACAACTTCTTTATTATTTTTATAATTTCTCTGTTTAAATATCAATTTTATACTAAATTTAATAATTATAATTAGTATTTATTCATATATTATATTTTAAAATCAAAGAACTACTAATAAGGATATAATCAAAGAAATAAGAGTTGATGTTGCTTTCGAAATAATCCACCAATTTCTCTAAATGAAACACTATTTACAGATTTGCTTCGAAGCGTTTCTTATGATAGTGATTTTAATCACTGTCAAATATCATCTATACTTGTTCCATCTATGCCTGTCTACACTGTGTCTCGACCCCACTGTGCTACCGTTTTTTATTAAATAATGGCTAAAAACGACGTAAAAGACTTTTTAATAGCTTATATTCCAGCTTGGGACTTATATTCCAATATATTCCCGTTTTTGAAGGTAAGTTTTACATTTATTATTTTTAAATTAAAATTTAAAATTTATGAAATATTAAAATAATTAAAAAATGTTAACTAAACAAAAATTAACGGGATGCAAATTTTAAACTATTACATCAAACTAAAATGAATTAATCTAAAACACGTATTTCAAGGCGTGTTTATAAATGCATTATGTAATTTTAAACAAGGTAAATTATTCAAGCTAATTTATCATTTTTTCCACACACGTAGAAAATATATTGTAACATGAATTTTGTTAACAAAAAAAAATATAATTTCATCAAATAAAGTAATTTATAAAATTATGTTACATGAGTAGAAAATGACATTGACTTGAATACTTTGGCTTTATTAAATCCTGATATGGTAAAATCTTATACCTTCTATTGGTCATAGGGCTAGATTCATGTCAAACCTTGAAGATTGGCGATCAATAATTTCAGGAACCCAAGATGATACTGTGAGCCTATATTTAAATTTTTTTTAAATTATTTAAACATTAAAATATATTTAAATTTTGGTGGCATAATGACCAATATTATAAAATATCAATTTTATCATTGCTGTAATAAAATTATTGAAAAATCATATTTCTAGTCTAGCGATCAAGCGTCGAGTAGTTCGCTTTCTACACCAACTTATGAAAATATATTAATGAATCGCATTGATAGTTATAGCAGTTTATCTGAGGTAAAATAAAAAGTTTATTATTTTTTCTTTTAAAGAGGTAATATAAATGTGATGGCTTAAGTGAATTTTTAATTAAAAAAATTGAGCTAAACATTTTTAGTGTCTGTTAATTACACTTTGTTAAACAAAATATTTTTAATTTTTACTTTTATTGTGTGTTCATTTGTACTGAACTATAAAAAATATTTCTCATATTAAAGAAGACGGAAAAATAATTATTAAATAAATAATTTTCTTTCAAATTTTTCCAAATAAATAATTGAGTTTCATATTTTAGATTGCTGTCACATCAGATTCAGCCTCGTATAGTGATTCAATATACACTAATCTTGGTAAAACATCACCTTGTATTGAACCACTTACTTAAGCTAGCACAGATATTGAGCCTAATCATTCAACATCAATTACTGAAATACCAAAATCAGTAAGATATAATTTATTGAATTTAATAAATTTATTGGTATAATTGTTTTAATTATTTTCAATAATTTATTTTTATAGTTGGGTTAAATCACTACATTTAATGCAAATTTTCTCTGAATTTTATTTAGAAATTTTACTAAACTGACTTAATCTTAATAAGCTTTTAATTTTTAATTTTTAATTTCTTGTTAAAAAATATATTTTTACATGATATTATAAACTTATTTATTTATTTTATATAATAATTGTTATGTTTTATTTATTGGACTGTTAATAAATACTAATTTTATAAACTTATTTTTTTCAGGAGGATTTACAGTTACTTCAAAGTTCTAATGAGGGAAAAGCAATATTAGTAACCTACCAAGAAACTGGGCTTCTTGATAGTATTGGACGGAGAAGATTGTGCCATATTATTATCAATAATGAACTTAAAGATAATGTTGACCGTAAAGTTTCTTCTACAAGATAACATGAATTAGCTTACCAAATTCCCACTATTTTTAAAAAAGAAAACACCTCTACTTATTTTATTCCTTACATTTCATATGGTCCAAAATTAAAAAAAACTGCAAAAGGGAAACTTCTTGAATGCTTAAATAATCGCAAGTCTGGGCTTATTGGTTCTTCCAGAAGTAACTCACCATCATTGTATGGTAGTTCTTCTCCAGGTCTTCATTTATCAGAAGTATTGCAATGGTTCTTGAACAGTGAAACTATTGATCCAATTAACGTTGAAGATAATTGTATATGGTTACAAAATTCAAATGATCCATGGGATTTAGTTGAAAAAAATTGGTCAATAACTGCTAATTATAAACTTCAAAAACTGTTATCAAATGATGGAGAATCTATTGCGGAATATATGGCTTTGTACCCAGCATTAAAAACATCTATTGGCTATACACTTGTACGTAATATAAACAGTAGAATAATTTTATTAAAAACACAAATTATACTTTTAATTTTCTTTTAGTTCTTAAAAGATTTTGATATAGCATACCCAACATACAGTGATAAGTTATTTATTAATTTTCCAATTTTTAAGAACATAATATTTAACTCAAATAGTTAACTCAGCTAACTCAGCTAAGGAAAAGTCGAAAAAAATCGAGAGAACTCACAATTAATGAACGCTTAAAAAAATATATAGAATTAAGTTCTGAAGGTCTGTTTATTTTTTTTTTAATTAATTCAATTCAACACATTTTTTTTCAATACTTATTAATACATATCTTAATCAGTGGCAGATCTAGTGGGAAGGCACAATTGGGCGGGTCACCTCCTTTAACTATCATTTACTACTTAAAAAAATGCATAATTGAACGATATAGTAAACAGAAAAATTGATTGTCTAGAAACTTTTTGTGCCCCCCTTTTAAATATTCTGAATCTGCCCCTAATATTAATGAACAGCTAGATGAATATTTCTTTATTCATTTTCTAAATATAATTGAATAATTTTAGAAGATCATGAAGTATCCAATATTACTGCCCTTCTTTGTTTGCCATTTCTTATAACAGCAATCAGTTCAGAGGGAAAAAAAACAATGGCGACCATCAAAACTTGAGATGCAGGAGGGTTTTATTACACATCTACATAGTAACGCAGAAGTTGAAGAAACACTTACCCGAAGAAGAAATAAATTGATTACTTTTAACTTTTAAGTTTTAGCTTGGATGCAAAGCTGAGAAGATATTTTTATGTGACTATCATTTATTTTCTCTGCTATAACTTGACCTACTTTTTTCAATGATACGTCAAATGACTACAATTCGTATCTAGTTGAAGATATTACCCTCAAAAATTGAAAAAAAATTCTTATTTATCAATGAAACAGTTACTTATCCCATGTTCTCCATACAGACAATTAAAATCATTAATTTCTAATGTTTTCAAAGTATTTATTGACGAATTAAGTTTGATATGATAGGTTTCAACTATAAAATTAAATCATTTTACTTTAAAATTTAATAATTTTTTTACTCTATTGTGTGTACTACCACTAGACTATAATATTCCAAATTTTTTGGTAACATGTTGCTATATAAATCATTTCTAAAAAAAAAGTGATAGTTAATTTCTCCTGAATTAACAATGGATTTTTACAATTATAATAAAATTTTATAATACGCTCAATTGAGTAAATCTTTTTAACAACTTTGTTTTGATTGGTTTATTTAGTTAAAGCAAATCATTAAAATTAATTAAGTTATAAATATTTCAATTGTAGAATCTTTTTAAACACCAATAGTTACTAGGTAATGATATCTATTATTTCTATTTCAGTTATCTATTACGATAAAAATGCAAAAAATATTGAGCTACTCTGATAAATTTACTATAAATAGTAATTATAAAACTTCCTAACTGCATATTAATCTTAACGGTACAATTTTTTTAATTCTCATAAAATTTTCTATTTAATGATGTAAATTTCAAACTTGCCAATTGAGCTAAAAATTATGGTAAAATAAATTAATTTTTTTTTATTATAAACATTCACAAAAATCAACTTTAAACGATTAAAAAAATAGGTTATACATGTAATTTTCCTTATTTAACATATTAATAATCAAAATCTATATTAATTTAAAACAAATTTTTTTTGTTCTTAATTATTTTTTTTTTATATGTAAATAATATGTAATATAAATAATATGTAATAATATTAAAACTTAGAAGTAATAGAAAAAGTTTAATTGCACATTTGAAAACATCGCGAAAAGTTGATTTAGAAAAGTATATTTTTGTTTCTGATAAAAGTTCCTTTTAATCAAGTATATTTATTCATATGTAACAAAAATTTTTTATTAATCAATCCCATTAAATTTTTATACGCATTAAAAGTATATGAATATACAACTCCTTTTTATTTTTATAATATCTCCGTAATAATTACAATATTATATTATTGAATATCACTTTCATACTAAATTTAATTACTGTAATTATTATGTATTCATATATTATAATTATAAATCGGGATAAAATTAAGGGAATAAGTGTTGTTGTTTTCGAAATATCTACCAATATTAAAAAAAAATCTTGCTTTTCTGATAAATTTACTGTAAATAGTAAGTATAAAATTTTCTGACTGCATATTTATTTTAATAAATACCATTTTTTTTTTATTTAATGATGCCAATTTCAAACTTGCAAGTTGAGCTAATAGTTATAGTAATAAATTTAATTTTTTTTTTTATTATAAACTTTCACTTGAAAGGACAAAAAGAAGTAGGCTAAAAATGATTACTTTTAACATATTAAAAAACAAAATCAATAATAATTTGAAAACAATTAATTATAAAAATTATATATTATATTTTTGAATCTATATTTACTTATCAGGATATGAATAAGAAAATATGAGTTGATGTTGCTTTCNGGATATAATTAAAGAAATAAGAGTTCATGTTGCTTTTAAAATATTTCACCAATTTCTTAAAATTAAACACTATCTACAGATTTGCATCGAAGCGTTTCTTATGATAGTGATTTTAATCACTGTCAGATATCATTTATATCTGTCCCAACTATGCCACGTCTATACTGTGCCGCGACCCCACTGTTCTACCGTTTCTTTTTATATATCATATCTTCTCCTTTTTCCGCGCCTTAATTCCAACTACTTGGGGTTGGCCACCCTTATCCTAAATTTCTACTTGACACGGTCTCTCACATCAGCTGTCCTCATATCGCATTCAATTACATCCCTCCATCTCTTTTTTGGTAATCTTCTACCTCTTCTTTCTATAACTGTTCTTACAGCTTCCGATTCTTCTCTCCTCATAACATGACCAAACCATCTAAGTCTATTTTCTCTTGTATTATCCACAATTGACGTTACACCTATACTCCCTATTATATGTTCGTTCCTTATTCTATCTTTTCTAATCACTCCACTCATCGATCTAAGCATTCTCATCTCTGCTACACTCTTTCTCTGCTCTACTTTCTTGTCAGCCACCCAATACTCTAAACCAAACAACATAACTGGTCTTACTGCAGTCCTGTAAAATTTACTTTTCAGCCTTATTAGAATTCTTTTATCGCATAACATACCAGACGCCTCTGTCCACTTTATTCACATGCACTTACCCTGTGTCTTACATTCTCGTCAACAGCTGATCTTCACACCTCTAGCCTTTGATTAATTTCCTCCCTATTTTCTCGTATTAACACTATATCGTCGGCGAACAACATGCGCCACACAGCATCTCTCCTCGTTTTTCTCTAGTAATTTTATCCATCACTATAGAAAATAAGTAAGGGCTTAAAGCAAAATCTTGGTGCACTCCTAATTATACCCTAAAACCTTCTGATACTCCTACACTTTTTACCTTGGTAGAAGTACCATAATACAAATCTTCTATTATATTAATATACCTTTTCGGGCACTTTTTATCATTAATGCTCACTTTAAAACTCTCTCGGCACTATCATACACTTACTCTAAATCTATAAATACCATACTCAGCGTTTTATTCTTTTCCGTAATTTTTTAGTTGTCTCACACAAAATAATGGCTCCATTGTTGACTTACCAGACATAAATCCAAACAGGTTTTTAGGTACCGATGTCTCATTTCTTATTCTCTTATCTATTATCTTTTGCCAAATTTTCATACTATGACATATAAATGTATGCTAAGAAATGCAATAATTTATTTAAGAATGTTAAAAACAAAAATTTAAAAAAAGTGTTTTATATATAAATCATAAAATAATGTATGTCATAGTAAAACAATTCATAACAGCAAAAATTATAAATCAGTATTCAACAGAAGTATAATTATCATTATTCAAAATTTAAAATACATAAAATAATAACGTTAACATAAGAAATTGTTATCATTAAATTAACGCCTGATGAATCTAAGGTAGGCAAATATTATGATATTTGAACCTACAATTTCGTATTTTCTTTATCATTGATTGTTCCAATTGTTGTGTATAGTACTTAATTTAAGTTTTAGTTATAAATATTTAAAAAAAAATTTTTTTTGCAGCTCTCAATATCTACTAATAAATATAATTAAATCATAAAACTTGTAATCAATATATAATTAAGGAGGTAGGCATTATTGTTGCTTTAGGAATAATCCTACAATTATTTCTAAAAATTAAACACTATCAAATATTTTTCTATGATAATGATATTAATTTTAATTACTGTCAGATATTATTTGTACTATTATGTCTATACAATCATTATATTTAATATAATATATATATAAATGTATTTTTTTATTAATACGTATATTTATCATACATAAAGAACAAATGGCTCATATTCATAGGATCGACTACAATAAAATATTTAGCTATAACTAGTTTTTCTTCATCCTAATAAATATTTTAAAATAATATAAAATATAATTTTTCTTAAAATTAATGTTCGGGTGACTTATTCTTAAATTTGCAAAATAAATAAATTTTCAAATGTATGCATACAATTATTTTCTATAAAAAAATAATTTATTTCATCTCTTAAAAAGAATTGTAATACAACTTTTTCATAATTCTATTTTTTGCACACACAAAAAAAATTAGCAATTAAATTAAAACCCACAAAATGTTATTAAATTTCAGCTGTAACAGTTTCTTCGAACAATTTATTAATAATTAAAATAGTATGGCATTAAGTGATATATTTTAATCTTCGTATGCAATTTTTTTTAAGTTGTTACATTTATTATTAATAATGTTAATTAAAATTTTCAAAAAGTTGGATGCCTCCTGTGAGGTTTGAACTCACGACCCCTGGTTTACGAGACCAGTGCTCTGCCACTGAGCTAAAGAGGCACGCTGCGAGAGGCTGATGAAACAAACGTATATAAGCGCAATATAATTTTATAAATGATACATGTCATGTTATAAAAAAAAGCATTTCTACAAAATAATCTTTAATAACTCTTCAGAAAAATTACTTTTTATTTTATTTATGTTTTTTTTATACTTAGATAATAAATATTAGTATATGTTTATTTCTTAATATAGCTCATAAATATTTGAACGTTAGGATCATATCAACTCAATATTGTCATTTTAGTCATTGAGAGGGACGGGCAAACATATACTTAAAAAAAATTCAATTCCTACACTCCTGATTTAAATATTACTACGGACACCTATATATATATATACATTTAGAAATTATCTAAATTTGATAAGATACTTATTTTCTAAGAAACTACTGGTAGTTTTAAATTTTTGTAAAGAGAGAATATAAATATAAAATATTTGGTTCGAAAAACTCAAAAAAGATATACATGTATGTTTATTTTTACAAACTGTATACTTCTTTAAGAATAGTTTGTTTTGAAAGTTATAAATTTTTAGAATTAATTTAGTAAATATCCCACTTTATTTTGATGTGATAATATTTTAATAAAAAACAAAATAATAAAATAAAAAAACTTATAATACTAAGACTAAATAAAAAATATTATACTATGTATGTAGTATACTTATGAATTCAATCCGATATTATCTTTAAATAAATCAAGACATTTTATTTTGAATATGAATATAATATTAAAGTCAAATTTTTAATGTTTATGATTTTTAATTTTTTTAATAATATGAGGCGTTTGTAATAAATATCACCTGTAAATTAATTTATGTTAAACTTCTACTTAGTGCAATAATACGATTTTAGACCATTTTTTGTACATATTTTTTTAAAACAAGAGGGTGCTATTATATTAATATTTTTTTTAAGTCTAGTATAATAATGATGTTTACATAATGGTATATATTTTTTATGTTTAAATATTAACAATAATGAGCATTTATATAAAAATTTATTAAATTGAGATTATTTAGCTCTTTAAATATAAAATCTGTACTTGTAAATACTGGTAATTTTAAAATAAATTTTATAATCTTATTCATAGTTATTTTAATTTTATTCAAATAGATATCATGTGCACTCTCTCATATTTTAATTCAATAAGTTTTTGTCGACTGAACTAAATACATATAACTTATATTTTTTAACAAATTAATATCTTCCTAAACACATAAAAAGTTTTCTATTTAGGATTACTAAATTATCTATGTTATTTTAATTGAAAATCAATAAATAATTTTAAGTATTTTTATATTTGATATTTTAGTATATTTAATGGAATCCGCTTTCTTTATATTATTACAAAAAAAAAATTCACAAGATTATTTAGTAAACAAGTTAAAGTATGTACACATAACTTTTGAGTTTCACTAAAATTATTATTTCCAATATAATAAAATATTATATGTCTTGTTTTAGACAGATTTAATTGTAGGATATTATTACGAAAACATGCTTGGACAGATTGAAATATTATATTAGAATTAAAATATAGATGTTCAAAGTCATTTTTATGCAATGTACCACATCGTCTGCATAATATATTATTTTGGCATCAGTATTAATACTCAGCAAACCGTTAAACTTTAAACATCTCAAACTTTAATAACTCATTTTTTGTACATTTTTTATTATTATTCAACTGATTATTAATCTTGATACTACAGGTGTTATTATGGAAAAATATTTACATATTTGTAAGGAAACTTCATGACAAAAATAATTACACAATTTATAATTATTTTATAGTCAAGATGTTTATTTTATTTTTTTAATTTACTTTTTTATACGTATCCTTCCTTAAAAAACCTGAAAATACCCTCACTGATCATATTATTGATATTTATGTGAAAATTGTACATTTATTATTATTTTTTTTATAGATGCATGATGTTTTTACCTTTCATTTGGTACATTTTTTTTATAAATCTGACCCTTTACCTGCCCAAAGGGGAAGCTTCAAAATGACAACTTTTTCACAAAAAATGAACTTTTTCAATTTAAATGTTGAAAGTGTTCCGGAAAGTCTGACTCTTTTATATATATATTATATTAAAGCTATGGTAATGTACTTTATTATGGAAAAAAAAATATCGGACTGTATTTTGTCTTCATGGTGAAAATGGTCATCGAATTCTATTACTGTAGGAAAATTCTCGATTATATTTTACATTTTTTACTTTAAAATACTATAACTTATTGAAAAGTATAATGATCAACACAATTTTTTTATGAGAAATAATATTTTTTAATAATCCCTTTTTCATTTGACATACTTTATCTTAATCACGATATTAATAAGGAACTAGCTGATTATGTAGCTTTTGGAATAATCTACCAATTTTTTAAAATTAAACACTATCTACAGATTTGCATCGAAGCGTCTTTTATGATAGTGATTTTAATCACTGTCAGATATCATTATACTTAATCCAACTATGTCACATCACCACTGTGCCGCGACCCCCCTGTGCTGGAATTTTTGTGCCTTATAACAAATAAATGAATTAAATAAGAAAAAAATTGTGTTGTTTATTAGGGGATGCATTTTAATGTGCTGTTAACCGGTTTCCTAGACTATTCAAAAGTTCGTTTTATGAAATATAAAAAAACTTGTCTTAAACGAAAGAAAAATAATTAATGAATAAAACACTCAAAATAGACTTGTCTATGATGAATAATTTGTGTTTTTTAACGCAAAATCCGTTTGACAAATGTTTAAAATGTACTTTCTATACATTGAATTAAAAAAGTGAAAACTCAAATGATTCTTATTTGATTATAATCATAGATTTAATTTGGAGTATTATTTATTTAGTAAAACGCTCATAGGGGTGGGTAATGAGTACATTTAAAATACATTAAATAACAAAATGAATGAATTTAAATATAAACATAAGTAAAGAATGATTCATCATCATCATCTATTAGCGAACTATTTGGGGTCGTATCTACCCTTTTTTAATACGACAAGACTTACACTGGCTTTCCTTCTGATTCTGAATCTTGTAAGGGGGCAAGGTGTGTGACATTGTTATAGTTCTCGTATGGTCAACCATTCGGAAACTAACAGCTGAACATCAGCGTTTAGGCGTCGACTGAATGATGCACTGCGCCACATTACGCCCAAGTAAAATTTTATTTTCAATTTTAATGCAGTCATGAGTATTTTGTACAATATTGAATGTGAGAGAAGTTTGCTGAAATTACGTTAAATTTCTACGTAAACATAATATAGCCTCAAAGGCAATTTTCTAGGAAATATTACCTCCTCTCAAAATCATTAAAGAATTTTTTAAAATAAATTTAACTTTTTTATTCATTAAGATAATTAAGCGGGCAAATTTATCAACTACAAGCAGCAAAATTGACTTCATGACGTTTTAAAAATAATGTCTAGATTCGTCACTGAATATTCCTCCTTTTCCTAAAACGGCTTAATAATAAACCGTACACGTTGTTTATTTGAAATCGCAGAGTGCAGGAATGGAGTTCAAGGGCTGGTGGTGACGCACACAGTAGTGGCAGTAGTTACATTATACCACAGAGTAATCGATAAACGGGACCGTTCATGTAATGCATCGTTGAACAGTAAGCTAACTTTGCGCGGTATTGCTCTTTTACTAAGTACAGCCTGACGCACGCGCTATTTTGCGTATCCATGGAGATGGCCCGCACGGAGATCGTAAAATCGATTTACGTATTCGTTTATTGTTGTTGCCTTTTTATTATTGACACTTTTTACGGCACATCTCTCTCCCTCTCATATGTCGACATGCTGACAAGGACACAGCGGTTCCCTTAAAGTAACGGTGGAAGAGATAGAATGCGTTACCATGCCGACTCCTACCGCACGTTAAATTTTGTCGGCAACAGTTGTTATTTCTTTACAGTGTTGCCGTACCGAAATTTATACAAAGAAAGAACTTTATATTTACTAAATTGTTGCTGTTTTTATAATCAAATATCATTATCAGATTGCGTTTACAAGGCAATTGATGCGTGACGTATATTACGTTTTAAGTAACGACGGGACGTGAATTATTTCGAGGACGTCGCGACCGTGGACCATATCGCCGCCATAGTCGTCATGGTCTCGCAGACACAAATAAAACATTTGACCGGAAATTCTGGGCTATGAACTTCATCTTCCCTTCTCTAAACATCTTACCATGTGAAATCATTTGGTTCATTAAGTTTACATTGAAAGTTTTTACTAATGTAATTAATTTCTAAAAAAATTTTAAGGCAGGTGTCAACACTTTTATTATGTATGTCAATTAATTAACCGCCAGTATAAAATAAAGTTAATTCGAAATTCTATAGGCTATCAGATAAACTATAATAGATTCTATAATTTATAAACAATAATACTTAATCGATTTATGACAACTTTAATAATCGTGGTTATAATTTTTATATTTTGAGTTATTAATATCTTAATATATATTATAATATTTTTGACATATTGATAAATATTATCTCAAATAAAATACTACTTTAAAATAGTTGTTTTAAATTTTTATAAAAATTTTATTTCAATAATGTTTTAAGTTGATAAATTCATTAATTTATACTGTAAGATGAAACAGTAGAGAAAGTTTATGATGTTTTTAAAAAATTATCTTTACACCCAACATTTTAAAAATTGAAATGATAGCATTTGTATTTCATATGTATTTACCCCAACCTACCTTTCGAGGTACGTGAAAAAAATTCTTCCTAAAATGCAGCGCTATTATTAAATGATCACAAAAATATTTTTATTTATTTATTATTATAACGCTAGAAAGAACAAGAGTACAGACACAAACAAAGTAACTTTACAGGAATTTAAAATATGTAAACATGTAACAAATAACAATCTTAATAAATGTATAATGCGATTTTATAACTTATTACTAAAATTTAAATTTAAACATATTAAGTTTAGAAGCTAGAAATCGAACAAAACGTTATTGAATTTTTTCTATTTCATCGGTCAGACCTATTTGGTGGTTAGTATTCCATACAACTGCACCTAATTCAAAATACTAGTTAGAAGTAATCTTTTTATAATTAAAATAAAATATTTTTAAAAGTCTTCAAAATTTTTTAAAAAATATAGAAAGTTGTAAATAAATATTTCTAAATTATAAAAAAAGGTCTACATAAGATTAAGATTATAAACTATTTATTGTTCCAATAATTGTAACATTACACTTTTCGATAATAATAGCGATTAGACATTCATGAAAGGAAAGACGATGGCTTTAATGTAACTACGTAATTTCTTGTTAGAAAAACAATTTGAATGCACATTATAACGAGATGATATTCGCAGGACTAACTCACTAATGCATTCTGTAAGATGTTGTATTGGACATGTAATGCAACGTTAGTAACTATTGCTCTTGGTAAATGGAGAGACAGAGAAAGGATAAGAGAAACATAACCGGTCTCGACAACATTCCCAGACGATTTCGTCCGTTACAGCCGTGTTCGACTGCTAGTTTAGTAATTTAATAATAAAATTAACTTGTTCTCTTCTGTAAAGTACCGATATGTACGAAAATCAATTTCTTGTCGTATGAAAAATTAATTTTACCAACATTTTATAATCTTACAAACAACAACTTAAGTGTAATTATGTTTGTTAAAAACGATAAGATTTTGAAAATGATATAAACATTAAATATGCAAGTGATTTTTAAAATACTGTGATAATAATTGTATTTTTATTTATACATTAAATTCAAACTCTACTTATTAATAAAGTATTTTTTTCCATAATTTCTGTGATAAACTTAAACTAAAACATAAAAACTGTAAAATAGTGTATTTTATTTAAAAATATCCTAGGTGATTTACTCATGCACTATATCACTCAAAAACAACTTTAATAACTTATTTGGTTGTACGTAATTTTGCTAATTATAATTAGCATATAGTAGATAATTAATTGTAATTATTCATAATTATTGTCAATGTTTAGATTTTGATTTTAGAAAAAATTATACGAATTCTAAAAAATTGTAGTTATTTTTATTACACATGTACTAATAGCACAAATCTAGGGAGTACTTAATTTATGTAAGGCTCACTAGTCAGAGACAGAGCCCCCACACTTTAATATTGAAATGTCCAAATATACTCAAACTAACGATTTTTATTGCTACAATAGTAGTTTAATCTAAATGTAATAGATAGATAGATATATAGATAGATGATAGAAAAAATTGATAATAAATTTTTATAAATAAAAAAATACTTAGTTTAAACCATAGACGCATAAATTGATGGACCTTATCAGTCGTGTTATTACTACGATCGTTGACCTCTGTTCTAAAGGTAAATGAAATGGAGTAATGGATTCCTGTGCACGATTTTTTTCCAAGTAGTATTACACTTTCATCAACACTAAAATAATTGATAAAATTATATTAACTAGGATACTATTGAAGATATGAATTATGATAAGTATTTATTAAAATATTGTTTCTCTTCAATTTGATTTGCTACCAATGCAAGGTTCAATGATTGGAATGATAACACCACAGCTTTAGAAAATAAAATTGGCGAACTCAACCCCCCGCAAACTGTTTCGATATTTCCGCTTATATTAAATTGTTAACAATTTAGATGTTATTCGCAAAAGCCTGTTTTTAGGAGATTTTGAGGTAATAAAGGTATATTTTCTATACTAACAAATATACGTATAACCTCAAATAGCCATAAAAAAATCTTTTTTGTGGGCATCTGAATCTTTTTTAATTCATAAGGGGAACACTGATAAGATCGCCAACCAATTCAAAATTAGCACATCCAAAAAATTAAAAAATTTCTTGGTTTGGTCGTACAAATATCAATATAATTGATATTGTAATTTATTTTATTTAATTATTGCAAAATTATAACGCAAGAGTAATTCAGAAAAAAAAATTGCATTTTGTCAAATAATCATAGGCATTTAAATATATTTATATACACATGTATATAACGATAATGATTACATTGCATTGTATAATTATTATAATTTTTTTTTCATTTATCATATATGTTAGTGATACTAAGATCGGTGATAATGCTCCCTACAAGTCTATGAGTTATACCTCTTTTTATAGCCCCCAGAAATTTTGGTCTAGTTTTGTTTATATTTGATTTGTAAAATACCACTCACGCTTGTAATATTTTTATTTTTATTTTGATTTTTGAAAATTTTTTGGTACGTCTGATATTTATAAATTATTAAATAATAACTTCTGAATAATACTATTACATGAAAATATAAAAACCATCTAACGAGATCGCACTATTATGAGAAGTTAGCATTTAAATCATTAAGTTATACAATTTATCAATTGAATTGTAAAATTCATTTAAAAAATATAAAATGTATTTGTAATTAAAATTAAAAATACAGTAAAACTTCGATCAGTCGAAGCTTGAGGGATATGATAATTTTAGACTTATTGAGATTTTCAAAGTACTAATTTTTCGAGTTATCAATGTTTCTGAGAAAAAAATCGAGTTTTAAGAGTTTATTAGAATTATTTTTACAATAACAATACTTTATCACAAACAAGTAACTGATCCAAATTGATAATTCTCAATTTAATGAAGTTCAAAATATATTCGTATTCAGTACAATAACTAATGAAATTTGCAATCAATTCAAATCGTTACAGTTAATTTATATTGCAGATATAGACAAATCGAGGTAAAAATACGAAAATAATTTCTAATAAATTGTAAAAAATATTTTTGAGTTATCTATAGTTTTTACTTCCGCTAAATGAGCCTTATGCCAATATGATCACCTAGCAAACTTCAAGGGCTATTGTACTTACAAGGACCACCTCTAACGTATCCGGATGTCAAAGTCGAATCAAAATTTTTAATATAGAGCTCAACCCACACACATTTTACCTGTTCATAATAAGGAGATAGCTCCATCTGACTTCTTCTTCTTAAGGCATCTTAAAGATCATTGAGGTCCATTGCCACAAAAACAATTTCTTTCCACTTTTTTCTGTCTCTTGCCATTTCCTCCGCATTCTCCATCTGACTTAAATAAATATAATACTCCATCCAATACACAAATAACTGCCAATTCTTCTGTTGTTTTTTGTTCTCAAGATCAAAATAAATTATTCTCAGATTTCCTAAATGAGTTTAAATTTTTAATAAATCCACTTCTCTCCCTCCTGACTACAGTATTAAATCACCTATTATCAAAAAATAATTTCCAATAATCCACAAACCTCAAAATCTTTTCTCACCCTACTATGAAATACAAATGGCTTATACAGCCACAAAAATGAACTTTTATCTACGCTAAAAGAACTGAACATTGATTTGGCTTTTATATCTGAAACTCACTTTACTAATACATCAAAAATATTGATTCCTGGCTATCAAGTCCTACACATGATCCATCCTAGCTACTCAACTCGAAGAGGTGCTGCAATCATTATTAAAAAAGCATCTATTAAATATAATATTTACTTAAAGTTTCAGTCAAACTACTTACAATCTGCCTCTATACAAATTGTTTTAAATCACATTCCTATTACTTTTGCCGCTGTTTACTGCCCTTCTAGAAACAATATATCTGTTGAACAATTTTATGATTATTTCTCTTCACTAGGTTATAACTTTATTGTAGAAGGCTCTCTAAACGAAAAACATACTCGCTGGGGTTGTCTCTCTAACAATTCTAAAGGCATCTCCCTAAGTCAAGTATCCATGTTGAAAAAATACTCTATTACTGCTCTTCATAGTCCAACATACTGGATAACATTAAACAGTAAACGTTCTGATATTCTAGATATTTTTGTTTCTAACATACCAAGTTACATTAAAAAATCAGTTAAAAATGTACTTAACCCCTGTTCTGATCACTCTTCGGTCCTTTTCACCTTAAATACCGGTCCTCCAATCCGCACCAACCCGGTAACTTTAACAAATAAAAATACGAACTGGGAAACATTCAGAAACATCATTGATACGAATTTAACTTTAAATATTAAACGTCAAAATTTTGATGATATTGAAAACGCAACTAATAGTTTAACATCCTAAATACAAACTGCTGCCAGAAAATCTATTCCTACCTTAAAAAAAACTATCCCACACATAAGTGGGATAGTTTTCATCCCATACCACTTCGGTTGTATATCCATGACCTAATTGTACTTAAAAGAAGAGCCAGAGTTGTGTAGCAAAGAACTAGACTACCCTCACACAAATACACATACAATTATTTAACTCTAAAAGTTAAAAAAATGTTTTCCGAAATTCGTAAGGAATCATTTGAAAAATTTACTTCTTCATTGTCGGTGAAAAATGCGTCTCTATAGAAAGCCACGAATTCTATCTTACGTAAAAGGAGTACTTTGCCTCCCTTAAAACTCGAACTGGGCTATAAATGACTATGACAAAACCGCTCTATTTGGGTCACATCTCAGCCAAGTTTTTTAACCTCATACCGATATTCCAATACACGCGTCACTTAATAACGTGAATAATTTGCTCTCTATACCCTTACCTATGAATCTCTCACCTAAATCCTTTTCTCCTAGTGAAGTTAAAAATTGTATTTGTACTTTTCCTCCTAAAAAAGCCCCAGGCGATGATTTCATTACTGCTGAAATTACTCGACAATAACTCACCACCTTCCTATATCATTTTCTATAAGTCCTATCTGGATGACCGCACCTTTGCGACAAAAGTCGGCATAAAAATTTCCCCTTTACATCTAATAAAATCTGGCGTTCGCTAAGATGCAATATCCTCTCCTTTACTATTTAATATTTATATTGCTGACCAACCAACAACTATCAATACCCATGTGGCAGACTATACGTATGAAAAACACTTATTTCAGTTCATAAAAACAATAACATTGCTATTGCTCAACTACAATTACATCTAAACTGCATGTATGACTGGTGCCAGAAATGGCGAGTCACGCTAAACGAAAATAAAACCTCTCATATTACATTTACTCTTTGTTATAAAAATCTTCCCCAAGTTTTTATTAATGACAGTTCTAGTCCTTCCAATAAAGTTAAATATCTTGATCTTATCCTCGACCGTAAACTTGTCACACATTGATACAAAAATAATAAGTGTAAACCAACGGTTTAGAATATTTCAACCATTACTCCACAAAAATGCAAAAACTAACTTGCACACTAAACTCATAATATATAAAAGCTTTATGAAACCAATGTAAGCGTACGGTTTTGAGCTATAGGGAGCAGTAAAAAAATCAAATATTAACAAAATTTAAGCTTTACAATCCAAATGTCTTCGTAGAATTCTTAACGCCCCGTCCTATATATCAAACGAAACTATTCATAAAGAGCTCCAAATTCCTACTGTAAAACAAACTGCTATTTCTTGTTATAAACACTTTTACAACCGTCTCCAAAATCATTCAAAGCCTCCTATTAAAAACCTATTCTCACTCTCTATCCCAGATAACCCTCCTCACCGACTTAAAAAATCCTGGTGTAGAGACCTTCTTCAGTTATAAATGTGTTATTATATTTGTAATAGGTTTCACCCATAGTTATGTAATATAAAAATTGTTAATAGAAGTTGTTAATGTTAATAGAAGTTCCGTCATTGAACGGACTCTCTGTAAGACTTTAGAAGCTTTTCTTTTTTTTTGTATATATTGTTTTACCTTAAATAATTATTGTATGTTATATACAGATTTTACTGAATTTATTTCGCTTTAACAAGATTTTCGACATATCAAGGTATCATTTATCGAAGTTCGACTGTATATAAGTTATTATAAAAGCTAACAGATTCGCATCGAAGCATTAAAAAAAATGATGTTAATCACTATCAGATATCAACTATACTTATTCTAACTATGTTGCGATCCCACTTTACTGAGCTTTTATGTACAAAACTAAAAATTATTCCTTTTTTTTTAAAAAAAAAACAATAATAAGAATGACCATTTAAAATATTTATATTTAATGTAATGTACATTTTCAGTTGTGTTACAAAATTGACAAAAATAATTTTATAATCTGATCATTACCTACCCATTTATTCAATTATTTTATTATTTTTTCGTTTATTTGAACCTTTGAATATAGATTATAAATTTTAAGCTTTTCCTATTAACAACCCTTCTTAAAAATAAAAACCTACTTATCATGTACTCACCTCATCAAGCTACTTTATATTTTTAGCTTTATAAGTTGGTTTGCTTAAAGAAGACAAACGGGAATGTATGAAGGACAAAATCGTGTTCATTTAAATGTGAGAGGAGCTACGTTCGTCGGTTCATTGACGGACGTTGTCAAGGCCTTACTACTGCCGTTGCTGCTACCATTGTGCGCTTCACAGTTGGTATTCTATACTTTTTAATTATTAAGTATTCTGTAAGATTCTAACTAAAATAGTAATATTAATATTTTACTAAACTACTATAAATAAAAGTAAATTAAAAAGTCTTATGATGTATTTTTGTTCTTTGCATAGAATTGTCTTAATATAATAACATTTTGGTTACTATATGACACTGAAAATAGGAGACAATATTTACTAAATATTATTTAGTAACTATTTCAATGTAATGTCACGTCATTATCTTAAAAAATGTATGTTATATTATTACATAGAACATGAAAATTACTTGAAAATTAATTAACATGCCTAACATTGAATTATTTTCAAAAAAATTCCGATTGAGAGAAATGAAGATTTTTTATTTTATCTCTTCCATGAAATGAATAGTGGTTTTTAAATTTTGTTAGTTTGTGGAGGAAAATTTAAGAAAACTTATGAAAATTATATTAAATAAAAATCCTCTTGAAAAAATGTATAATATGATTTTATAGTAGTACATTTTATAATTAGCATCGGTAATTATACCAGTAGTTTATTGGTACAATTCTATGAATCTATAATATTATGTGTTAAATTTTATTTTAGGGCAAGTTTTTACTACATGATCCCCTGTAAATACGCCTCTAGTTCAGAGTAACAACAAAACGCTGTTCGTGGTACGAAAATCAAAAGGTTTAATTATATCAGTAGTCAGTGTTGAGTAGTATCCAGATAAAATAACTAAATAAAAAATACAGAGTTTATTAGATAATTAAGAAAATGATTATTTGAATGCTACCTTTGATAAAATATACACTAATTTGATAAATCTGTTTAGATTTATCTTGTTTTTATTTTCATGATATTAGTACTTTTAATTTTATTAGTAGAAATTTTGTTCACTTATCTATGGATAAGGGATAAGAATACTTCCATGGCTTCTCTGCAAGTCGTAAGAGGCGACTAATGAGGTTCCGTTAGGTCGATAACCGATGTGATATTTTGTCAAAAAGTATAAGGAGTCCTAAATAGAACTTAGGTGGATTGTTCCATCTTGAATATAACCAGGGATAACAGCTAAGAGGAAATAGAGCAGTTAGAGACGAAGAAGGCCTAAAGAATAAAGTATTTGTACCAGCCGGACAACTTTAGCGGTAGCTGTTTCTTACACCCATATTTAGTAGCCTCTGAGAAGTCAAAATCCTAGAAGATTTTACCATTTTTTTTAAAATCTTTTAACGAAAAATTGAGTATTCCATATAATATTGTTTACAGTATTATTACAATTTAGAATAACGAAATCTACTCGGATGTGCTAATGATTTCCCAGATGATGTTAAGCAGGACTATGAACTGAAATAATTTCGGTTTTTGGCAATTATTCTTATATCTAGTAAATAAGTTCATCTATACAGAATGTATAATAGTACATATTAAAAAAAATAATTACAGGGAACAAAATTATTATATGACCGTCTTTTAAAACTTTCATTAAACTTAAAATTTAACTTTAAAAAAGTTTAAATTCAAATAAGGATACAAAAGTAATTTCATTATATTTTCGGTTTTAATAAATTATAATTATTAATCTTATAAATCTTTGAAAAAAATTTAATATAGGTCAACTAACTTACTTGATATAGAAAATTTTTCGAAAAACCGATATAATTTTGGTTCTTAGCCTAGGTGCTAAATAATTAACTTTGCGACTATGTTCGTCGTTTATACAATAACTTTTGAACTACTATTCTGTAGGTACAGCAATTAATTGTAATTAATTAAATCAAATTCATTTTAAGCATTTGATTAATATTTTTTTAATAAATGTTAAGAATTTCATAAAAAAAATCCTAGGTAATTATAAATTATGAAATATTTATGATTTCTCTAATTTATATTTATATATTTTATTATCGTATAAAAAAATATATTTAATAATCAACTCTCATTTTTTATTTTTGAACTGTTTGAGCTGTTTAAAAAGCTAATTTTTTGAATTTGTAAGCTTAAAGTCTATTAATATTGTTTTATAATTCGTTTAAATAATATTTATCAAAAATCTTATTTTTTTATTATAAAATGGTACAATTGATATCATTCTTAAATATTTAAATAAAACAAATTTTAACTTTGATGCGAATCTGAGAAGGTATTGATCTTGTGATGAATAAGTTTATTTATGTTAGTTCATAAAAATTTATAAGACGGTTTAAAAAAACCCAATTATATTTTAGTGAAACCTTTAAACGCCGAAATTTTGAAAAACATCCTCAATAATAGAAATTTAAATTATATCAAAAATAAAATTCTATAAAAATAGCATTTTTGAAAAAATTTTATATTTTGAAACTATATATTTCTTACAAAATTACCACGATTAAAATGAAATTTTAATAGAGTATACTAGGGATAATAAATTTACTTTTAATATGATTTTTTGGAAAATCCTTATGTAAACTACGTACAAAAAGAATAACAGAATATAGTGTGCATAATTTTTATTTTCAACTTAATTTTTGAAATGATTTCAGAAAGTAAAGGAAAGCATAGGCGCAATTATGGACGTCATAGGAGAACTTTAACACTCCATATATCAAAATTAGCACATCCAAAAAAAATAAAAAGCATTTCTTGGTTTCGTCGTACAAATATTAATATAATTAATGTTATATATTTTTGTATTTCATTATTGTCAAAATTATAATTTAAGAATAATTCAGACAAAAAGTTTTATTCTGTCGATAAACATTTAAATGATTTTGTATAATGATTGTAGTTTTTATTTTCAATTTATTATTATTTATTTATATCCAATATTTAAAGCATAAAAGGTAATATATTGAGAAAAATATGTTAAAAGTCTTAAAATTCAAAATTGACTATATAATATTTTTTTTTTATTAAGCTCAATTAACATCTTTAGTATGCACCTGAATTTATTACCACACATTTTCTTTGACAATATATAATTAATAAATCAAATTTAATATATTTCACATCTTGTTAAAGAAATTTCGTGAACTTTATAATTACCAAATAATGTATAAACGTATAGTATATTTGATAAAAAACAGTAAATATTTTACCATATTTTTTTCATTATTTTGCTGTACACGCTTTTAATATTTATTTAGACAAAAAATTATAAAGAATTTTTTATTATGTATCTAAATTTCTATATTTTTTTATTTTTCTAATGCAAAAAATCATTGAACTAAATTAATGGCTTTGTTCTCACAACCGTCCTCAAACCTGATATAAAGTTGAATAAACACACTATAAAAAGTTTAATAATAATAAGTACAGTATTCCTGTTTTTGTTAAATTGTGTATCGCAATATGATACAAATTATTATGATTGTCTTTTGCTTTTTTAAATCTATACTAATGAATACATTGTGTTATCTTCGTTATCAGTTACCTGTATTGACACCAATTTACCCGGAAGCGGACATCCCTGAAAAAAAAAAGAATGTTAACCATATCCGGCGGCAAACATTTATTGATCAGCTGTTTGTTATTGTGTTATGATAATTTACGTTGTGCAATTACGCGGTAGTAGGGAATTTGATGAAAACATGACCCACACTTGTTCGACCAGATGTTACGTCACATTACGGCGCTAGCTGCAGGTTATTCTGTCTGGAATCTTTTATTATTGTTATGTAATAATTTTTAAATTTGTAAGTTTTTAGCTAAATACTTTTTAGAATTCAATTCAAATGCACCTACCTCCAGCACAAGCTATGCTTTTTTGGGGAGAGTATTATATAGAATATTCTGAAAGTAAAAAAACAAGTCAATTGTTACAAATAATGAAAACAATAGAAACCTCTTTTCTTAATTACTGAATATTCTATATGTTATATTATTATTTTATATAAAGTGATATATATTAATTTTTTATTTGTTATAACGTTATTTAGCTTAAATAAAAATTACTATTATTAAATATAGTTAGAAATCATTTAAAATATCTAATAATGTATTTTTTTAATTTCAGAAGAACTAATATCTCAAACTAATTAATGATACTAAAAATATATGATAGATTTACTACATATTTTACATGTTTTACATTACATATTACAGAATAAATTATTTTTTTATGATAAAACTAATTCTTTTGTACAAAATTATTCGTAATTATTTCCATTGTGTAATTTTCTAATGTGCATTTTTGCTAAATGAAAAATGAATAGAGTAGCACAAAAACATTAGTGACGTAATTACAAAAGGATATGTGTATAATTTGATTGTCTTTGACGAATATCCGTAACATATTCAAAAATTATTTTGAAAAAATTATTATTTTGATTTGTTAATTTTTTAAAATGTTCTAGGCTATAAAATATCGACAAATGTGAAGTGATCACATATTTTCAAAACAAAAACTTTGCATTTTAATTATTGTATTTTATATATTAATTTACAACGTTATTGTGTGATTGAAGATTTAGGTTTTTTATTTGGTTCAAATTATTATTAAGGCTGTATTTGAAATGATAAAACGGAACTGTTCGGATTTTTATGATCCATTCACCTTCAAATATGTTCATACCTCAATAGTTTATTCCTTAATTGATTATTCTCTATTAATTTGAGATCATAATGACAAACTTAATAAATTATAAATCTAAATTTTCAGATGTATATATTACAAATGTAGGTAACAAAATTTCCTCATACTGATTCATCTTCTTTTTCCTCGCCTTAATCTCAACTACTTGGGGTCGTTCACCCTTATCCTAAACTTCCACTTGACACGATCTCCCACAAAAGTATCTTCCTCATACTGATTACAATAATTATTTAAGTAATTTAATTATTAGTCATTTTATTTTAATTTAATTTTTGGTCATATTATGAAAATTCTGAATCTTTTTATTATACATAAAATTAAAGCTTTTTTAATTTATTTTAAGCTAAAAACCAAACTTATCTCAATGATTTATTTTCAATACATAATTCAAACATAAAAAGATGTAAAACGTAAAAATTATGATTTTTGTATCATAAAATATTTTTATTCTTAATTTTTTTTTCTATATTGTAACTTTAATGTGGTAAATTTAGAAAACGTAGTCTTCTATCTAGTTAAAATATAGCTTCACTTATGAATAAATTTCTCAGACAGAGCATATACATTTATAAGGTTGATTCGAAAAATCAATGGCTCCCAAAAATTTTTAGAACTGAACCTCAATATTAAAGAGCAAATCCTACACATATTATCAACATATTGTCAAAAAAAAAAATATTTTATTTTAATATTGGTAGTTATGATTTATATGTTATTTTATGATCTTCATTTTTACTTTAAAAATATCATCATAAGTTCGATGAAAAGCTTGAAAAAAAATGGATCTGTAATGAAAAAAATGTAGTTTTTTTTTGCTCATCAAAATGATTTAAAGGGAGATTTTAAAAAAAAATTTTGGATGTCCAAATTCATGTAGGCACCTAACGCCAAAAGCAAATTTTTTTAACGATGGAATTTTTGTACTTTGCGCGATAATCTACTATTCAGAGGTTTCATTATAAATAATCTGACCGAATCTTCGATACTCAAATAATAACGTGAAACAAATGTATAATGTATAAATTTAAAATATTAAGATTTGATAAATAAACCTGCATTAAATTAAATTACTACCGTTACACAGAAAATAGATTTCATGCGTACTTGTATCGTAAAAGGCATCATGAGTAATAAAAATTGAAATAAAGGCATGTTTACAGCTGTGCATACGGAACACTGGCAATTGCTCTCCAATGCGGCATACTACACTATACCAGCGAGTTAGCCAGAAGGCGCGAAAGCTATTGCAACAAAAACTGGTTTCCTTGAGAGTAAAATAATAATAAACACGCGTACATTCAGTACACATCAGTATCCGTTTGTTGAACTCGGTGTCGTTTTAAATGTGGACTGGTTTAACGCACGGACGAGCGAAGAGATTACCCAGGACAAACATTTTTTAACTATTAGATGTTTTTTGAGGGGGTCAATAGAAATCATTAATAAAATTATTACCTTTAATTATAAACTTAAATAAGCGAGTAAAATAAATCTTAATCCTTAAAGAATTTTATTTACTTCTCTCTGACTTAAATTAGCAAATTGATTTTTGTATAGCATAATGTACTATTTGAATTAATGATAAAAATTATTATTAATTCAAATTAAAAAGTATAATTATTATACTTTTTAAATTCTTTGATATTAAACAAAATTTGTAAATTTAATATTATTAAATAACTTGATAATGTTTAAATACTAACATTCTTTTTCCGTTATCATTATCTTTTAAAAATTGATACAAAAATATTGTTTTAAAACCCAGTTTGAATATCTAATATATATTTAATGATAAAATAATAACTCTGTATATACAGTGTTTTTTTTATCATTAACCACTTAATTAATCAGAAAATAAATATAATATTAATTTTTTTTTTGTTTTATTTTTATATTTAGTTGTGTAATTTGTAACTGATTGAAAATAATTTTAAGAACGGGAAAGTGTTAAAAAAACTACACTTCACCATATGTATTATGTCCGTTAAATTTTCATAATTAATAAATAATTTTATAACTGGCAATATTGTCTACGCCTGTATGTTGATAATAGATACAATAGTTTCGGAAAATCTTTAATTACTTTAAATATTAACTCAATTATTTAGTATGTATTAAATGAGTTATGTTTAAACGTGAAATATTTTAATAAAATTTACAAGGAGATCTCAATAAAAAGATAATGCTACTAAGTTAGCTTAATGAGATAACAATTTAAGTGTATGCGTGTTAAGAATGTACAATGAAACCTCTCGTATCTATGCATATTATATTTATTGGAAAACAATATGATTATAAATCACGAGTAGAACATGGGATCGCTCATTGCATCATATAAGTTCTGAGTTTATCGCCTTTTCTAATTCTCTTTAATTATACATATTAATAAACTTTGTTGCTATAAATATGGAGGTTCTTCTTAAAATGATAACATTGACATTCAAAAATATCAGAAAAGGTGAATAGATAATTGTTTTGTCAATTAAATATTAGTGAACCGTGAATTTTTTACATCTGTTTTTATTGTGAATTTCATATGTTATAATTAAATTGAGTACTCATTAGTTAAAATAAATGAATGAAATTCTGCAAAATAATACGATGATGAATATAATTTTATATGTATATTATAAAAAATATGATATGATAGTATATAATTATCAGTAATTTTTAATCTTAACTATAAATACATGAAAATGTATTTTTCGTAATAAAAATTAGTTAACATAAAAACATTTTACAATTGAGAATATATTTTAAGAATCAATACACCCACTAAAATGGAATAACTGCCTTGTTTATGAGGAAATACAGCTCTGTGTGTTAATTAATATTTGATTAAATCAAATACATTTAATTATGAAACGGTACAATTTTTTGGGTGGGATGAAAAGGGAGGTAAAAATAATTTATCATGGGGCGGCATCAACCATTAACACGGTTTAATATGTTTCAACATATTAAAAGCTGTATGAAGGGGCGTAGAGTTTTTCATGGAAAGAGCTAATACAAAAAAAACCCAGCACAGTGGGGTAGCGGCACAGTGGGGACGTGTCATAGTTGGGTCCAGTATAGATTTAATCTGACAGTGATTAAAATCACTATCATAAGAAACGCTTCGATGCAAATCTTTAGATAGTGTTTAATCCTAAGAAATTGGTGGATAATTACAAAAGCAACATTAACTTCTATTTCCTTAATTATATCCAGATTAGTAATTCTTTTACTTATATATTATATAATTTTTATAATTAATTGTTTTCAAATTATTATTGATTTTTAATATGTTAAAAGTAATAATATTTAAACTACTTTTTTTTGTCTTTTAAAGTGAAAGTTTATAATAAAAAAAAAAAAAAATGAATTTATTACTATAACTTTTTAAGCTCAATTTGCAAGTTTGAAATTGACATCATTAAATAGAAAAAATGGTATTCTTAAGATTAATATGCAACCAAGAAATTTTATAATTACTATTTACAGTAAATTTTTTATTTTATCCATCGTTAAATTCAGGTGAAACTAAAAATCATAATTTTTTTAGATTTATGATTTATACATAACATGTTACGAAAAAATTTGGAATGTTATAGACTGGTAGTAGCATACACAAATAGAGTAAAAAAATTAATAAATTTCAAAGTAAAATTATATAATATCAAATCTAATTCGACAATAAATACTTTAAGAATATTAGAAATAAATGATTTTAATTGTTTGTATGGAAAAAGCTGCTGAAGCTACTTTTTATTTGAATAAGGAATATTTTTTCGATTTTGAAGAGTAATAACTTAAACTAAATACAAATTGTAATCATTTGACGTATCGTTGAAAAAAATTGGTTTAGTTAGGGTTGGCAAAATAAATCGTAGCCACAAAAAGAACCACATAGTAAAATAATATTAACATGAATATAAATTTCTTCTCGCGAGGAGAGACTATAGTGATAGGATCCTTTATATTTATCGGAGTTATTGGATCTAAAAGAGATAAATATCAAATGATTTGAAAATTTTATTCTAATTAAAAAAAAAAATGCAAAATATTAAACACACAAGCGGATTTGTACTTCGTACCCTAAGCGTGAAAGAGACAAGTGTTACCGATTCGACAACTATTCGTTGCTTTCGACACATAATAAAATTGACTATTTAAGCCAACTCAAATTTAAAAATTACTTTTACGACTTTAAAAAAGTAAAAAAAATTTAATAAGTTTAATTTCTTATGTCTTATAAACTTTATTCTATGTCAATTAAATTAAATAATATTCATGAAAGTCAGTGTATTCCCCTAATAAGATATTTTAAAATAAGATAAAATACAAAACCATGAATTTTAATACAAAAATAGCATGTTTTTTAATACGGTAGTTATTTGCGCATAGATGAAAGGTCGTCAGGAAAAATTTTATTTTTTAATTTTATAGTACATGACATAAGTTTTAATTTGACATATGTTTAAAGGACGCAGTATTTCTGGAACATTTTCAAAAGTTAAATTGAAAAAGTTAGTATTTGTAAAAAAGTTGCTATTTTAAATCCCCCCCAATGAGCAGGTTAAGTGTTAAATTTAAAAAAAAATGATATTTAATAAAAGGGAAATATCTAAGGTTTTAGTTTAAAAAAAAATTATGTTGATTTGTTGATTTTTGAAAAAGTTATGGAAGTTTTAAGAAAAAAAAGTGAAAAAAATGACAAAATTTACCGATTTTTAAAATTGTAATTTTTTTGGAGATTTACGATTTCCCCCATTTTGGAGATTTCCCCCATTTGCGGGGAACAAGGGAAAATTTTTCCATTTTTAAGGGTAATGTCTTCAACTACATACGATTTGTGATCTTTTGACGTATTGTTGAAAGAAATCGATCCAGTGAGAGCTGAGAAAAAGTAGTGACAGACACAAAAAAAAAATAAATAAATACATCATGGTAAAATTAATACCTTCTCAGCTTCGCATCGAAGCTAAAAA
>NW_026099575.1:1464236-1595705 GCF_025091365.1 Daktulosphaira vitifoliae
AAAAAAAAAAAAAAAAAAAAAAAATAAACACATCATGGTAAAATTAATACCTTCTCAGCTTCGTATCGAAGCTAAAAACATTAGTAGAAAACGACTTATAATATAATATATTATTGTCTTATTATATGATTAAAAAAAATAAAATACAAATATTCAGAATTATACTTAATAATAATAATAATAAACTAATTATTATTTAGCACAGCAGGTATGGAAAAAAACTTTACAATCATTATAATAAAACTTGTGAATTCCGTGTTATTAGCACAAATATAAACTAGATAATTATATATATGTATGTATGTATAGTAAAATGCACTCAGATCTAAATCTTAATATACAAATAAACAATATACGATTACAATTCTGTTATCTTGAAAGTATCATAGCTTCCATAACAAATCAATACCAGACATTAAAAAAAGAATAACATTGGCAAAGTAAGCATTGCAAAATAAGAATCAGCTTCTTACCAATAAACATCTGACATTGGCATACATAAAAGATTAGTTAAAACATTTGTCTGAAGTGTACTTTCATATGGACAACAAATGGAAACATGGACAATTGACATGAATACAAAAGCAAACTAGAAGCATTCGAATATGAATATGGAGAAAAATGATAAAAACAAAATAAATAGTCAAGAAAAGAAATGAGCAAGTTCTAGAAGAAATACGAGAAGAAAGACAGAGAAGAGGGGTTTAACTATAAGGAATTTTGCCTTTAATAGATGATGATAATGATAATGATATATGTCACTAGAATTCATAACTAAGTTATCACCAAAATTCTCTAATCAATTTAAAATTACATCTTTTATTCAATATTAAATATTTTTTTTACTCAGTGAAATTTCATGTTTGTAAGACAACTAATAGAAAAGTATAGGGAAAAAAAGAAAAAACTTTGTATGATATTTCTAGATTTGGAGAAAACGTATAGATTACCGAGAGAGGGTTTTAAAGAAAAAAGTCTCAAAAAGGTATATTAATATAATACACGATATGTATGATGGCACTTGATTAAATCCAATCCAACTCAACTTGTTAAACATAAAAAATCATTTAGATTATTCAGCTTTTTTTTTTTTATAACCTATTTTACTAAACTTAAGAAGCTTTATAGTGTGTATTACCTCTTCATATTAGACTCTAATTTTGAACAATTAATTTTTATTTTCATTAAAAAAAAATGTGGGATTCCAAAAGTTAAATTAAAAGAATATATTTTAAAGTAACAGTAGGAATATAGTAACAATATATTTTATATTAATATATTTAATTTAGAGCTATTGACGTGGGCGTTTTTACGGAAGAGGGGATTGGAGAATAAAACTTCCATGATGAAAATATTTAGTAAAACATATTTTGAAGGGGTAACATAAATTTTCGATGTTTATCTGCTCTAAGAAAAAACTAAGTAAAAACAAAAACACGCCCTTAATTAAGTGTAATAATAACAAATCAAAGTAGGTGTGAAGAGTCCCCGTAATTCCTTTTAAAGTACTTCATTAATAACAAACTCTTAAAAGAATTTCTTGAAACGCCATTAAGTAAAAAATGTATTTAATATTAAAGAAAAATATGTAATTTAAAATTGATTAAAGAATTATGGAGATGAAGTAGATATGAATTTTAGTAAATATATATATAAATATAAGTGTTGACATTGAGAATTATTTTTCACTTATGTAAAAAAAAAATACGAGGACACAGTTCTAACGGGTTTGTCTTTACACCACTACCAACTGCACTACTGCAATGCCACCAGTCAGCCAGCCAGCCGTTGAGACGACGGCCACAACTATTTGACCTACAACAACCGCGCTCGTATAATAACGTAACCAAGAACTTTCTTTCTAACAATCGTGTGAATGTAGAACGTGACGTCATTCAACAGAGCAACGGCGGCTGCCATGAGCCGAGCGTGTTCCCCTCTTCCTCAGTACAGCCTAAACCTAGACGACGGGTTCGACGAACTCTTACCACGGCTGTTACATATTATGAGATGAAGTGATACATATAAAACGATGTAACGCAACCATCGCTGTTATTATTAATAATACATTTGCTTTGATTAACGGTTACTATAATTGGTATAATTGATAAATGAAATATTTCTTATAACGTGATCATCTACTCGCTTTTCAAATTTTAATCGAAAGATAAATACCAAAATAGAAATAGTATTCTTTACTTTTAAACTAATTTATAAATTTCCTTTATTTTATTCTCAATATTTTAGTTATATTGAATTGTGTGAACAACATATAGATATAAATATACTGAGTGAAAACGGACCTTTGTGTTGTCTGCAAACTGTGTTACCTACACAGTTACATTCATATGCCTGATTTCAAATTTAATCTTGATAGCGTTATAAAAGTTCAGTACCCTAGCCTCCTATTTAGTATATATATTATTGGTTCTTACGAAAAACCATCAACGGAGAGGTGGAGTTTATTTACAAGCTCTTATGTAGTCTCGTAATGCTTTCTAATACCATTTATAAGATCCAATTTGTCCAAGAATTTATTCCTTTCACCGGTTTTAATGAACTATCCCTAAAAATCATAAATAATACAATGGTCGTAACATTTTTCAGTATTCCATACGTTTTATATAAACAGGTAAGTCCTTGTGTAAGAGCAATCGTCCTCTATACAATGTTTCCAATTTAAAAAAAATATTGTATGTGTACCTATTACTCCCATAACTTTTAAAATAAAATTATAATATATATATTTCATATTTGTTCATGTGCACATAAACAGATGTAGCCATTGTTAAACTGAATTTTTTTAAATAAAACAGTATTACACTTTGTTGTTTAACTTAGCTATGATTTATTTTTAATGCTGCTTGTGTATTATTTTGTTTTAAGATTATAAATAAAAAATTGACAAAAGTTTGAGTTGTCTTCATTACAATTGTTAAAAAGTGTTTCATTTTTATCTAATATTGCTTGATTTATTTTATAGTACTATCAATCATATTATGAATATTAATACAATATATTTCTAATCCCTCATAGGTAGGTAACATCAATCAATAGATAAAAATAAAGTTAAGACAAAATATTTTTTTTCTTTGGAAATAGAACTCCCCTTCAAATTTAAAACAATATTGTGCCAACAATTTCCAAACTAGTTGATAAAAATATTTTAAATTCACCCCTCCACAGAGTTGACCTAAAGATGTACCTGTTCATAAATCAGTAAAACTAAATATTTAGCAGAGTAATTTTCATAGTACATGTATTGTTCTCACTTTTCTAATTAGTGGACCGTTACACGAGAAGTATGACTATACACTACATTCATCATCAGTCAATCGGAATTTCAATGAAATTCTAGCTAAATATTAGAATCCTCATTCTGGATAAGATCCATTTTATCATATTGAACATGATTATTTATTGTGTGATAGATAATTAGTTTTTTTACACGATTACTATTTTTAGTTTTTATTAAAGTTATATTTGAGAATTAATAATGCATATAACATGTGTATAGAAACAGAAATGTCTGACGTGTTTTTTTATAACCGTTGTCTTAACGGCATCGTCCCCCACAGTCAGCATAAGTGTAAGGCGAGTTTATTTTAATTTATAACGTGTGTTTGTTAGCTATTATTGGTTTTTATCTCGTGACGTATGTATCGCACTTCATCACTATGCAAGTGTGTTGTTTGACCCGATCCGGTGGCTGGTCATGGTTAAGTGGGGATGGTGCGGAATGACTGTTGTACTCGGATCAATGATAAAAATAATACACAACTACACTAACGTGCTGAGGGTGTAGTTGTGTATTATCACGTACGTAAGTAAGGAGGAGGTATACGTCACGCAGCACCGGGCTCTCTGTAGCCCCTCTCTCTTTGTCAGTCGCTGTGGCCTCGAAGTTAGTAGCGCTGTGCTCTTGTACTGCGTATGGTGCGCGCACGCACTCGCGTACTCTTACGAACGCCATTCCCGGGCGTCCCACTCCTACACCACTACCTTCTTTCCCATTATTATCGAAGATTTTGTAGATACGTCACTACGAATGCGGCTGTCTGTCGCGCTAGTTGTGTTTGTAACTGGTGATTACGTGCTGTGAACGATCTTCGTGCCGCAATTGTTATGTGTGTAGATGTGTTAAATTTTTTTTTTTTTAATTTATGGGTTTTTCTTTATTAGCTATTAATATTAATAATTATAAAAACGTCTCCAGTGAATTTTTACAATTATTTTTTTTGATCAACGATTTATTTGTGAACGAGACGAGCGATTTTTTTTAACGTAAAACATGCTGGGTAAACGACAACATTGTTATCTGTGTGATTTACCTCGCATGCCGTGGGCAATGTTACACGATTTTACCGAACCCGTGTGTCGTGGGTGTGTGAATTACGAGGGTGCAGACCGTATTGAATTAGTAATAGAAACGGCCCGTCAAATGAAACGGGCTCATGGATTTCAGGAATCGGCTACCAGGTCGACCGGAAGTAGTGGAACGTCGTCAACAGGGAACGCTCACCACTCGAAAAACTCGCATCGTCATGAAAATGGTGGTTTAGAAGTAGTGGGCTTGCCACCACAAGCTCATCAAATGACAGCAAGACAAACTCAACAACCTCCTCCTCCCCCTACAGCAGCAGCTACGCATTATGCTACTCTTCATCATTCGCGAGCATCTCTTATGGAATACCCTGGTCGTCCTGGAGCTCACGGAACTGAACACGAAGTAGCAATGGCCCGAACGTCAGTTCGTTTACAACAGAGCCAGCAGCAGCATAATATGACTCATCATATCCCTAGCCGAGCTCAAGCTGGCCAAGGACTAAAAAGAGGTCTAAGTTCACAAGTAGAGGATGATGATCATCATGCGGAAAGCGGTAATAAACGAATGATGGAGGAACCGCCACAGAGGCCTCCTTTACAACGTGGAGATTCTTTGCCGGCTGTTAGTTTAGCGGTACCTTTTGTAGAAAGAACTTTCAAAACTGCCGAACAGAAACATCCTATACGGACTACGTCTTTTGATACGTCTACATTTAAGACTGCTGGTAAGTGAATTTACAGTTTTTTAATTTTTTTAGGAAGTACAACTTCCAATTTAAATGCTACACGCTAACACTTAATGCACGCATGATAATCGAAAGTTCTCCCTGAAATACCTAGTTGTGTTGTATTTATTGTAGCGTAGACGCTGTGACGTAGTAGATTAGTAGGAGGGATATTATGGGTTATGACAAAAAAGGTGACGGGGACCTTCGCGAACAAAATCGTCGATAACGCCAATGATCCAATTATAATGAAGTACCCAACAAATGTGACGTCATACGATCAGTTTCCCCGACCTGGTATAATTCTTACAATCCACCTGTAATCTTGTCTAGGTATTCTCAACGACGCTTAATCATGTTAAACACGTTGCGTTTATTCTTTTGGAAAAATTATTAGTGAACTTAACCACGTTTCACTATACGTTTGGCAACGTTTATTCAGTTCTCTGACGGTTAGCGTGTGACGTCACGCACGCTCATAACAATCATCCACGCATGCGTAGCATTTCATGACAGATCTAACGATTGATCCTATGTGTAGGCCGATTGGTAGTGCACTGTTGCCATGCTCAACGATTTATTGACGTTTCATTAAGCAATATCGTTATAAGTTTTTGACCGTCTTCCTTAAGAAGTATATAACCAATATATATATATTTTTTTTTATGAACCATGATTCATCGTATATTATTGAAAGAACAATTAATAGTAAATAATTTATAGCACAGACTTCCTCAACCTATATAATTTATTACGATAATTACTTTAAGTTAATCTTGAAACTTGTTTTTATCCTTATATAATTAAGTATAAACAGTAAATATTTGAAATTATCGATGTTTACTCTAAACCATAATTTTTTTTGTGGAAATATGTAATATTTACACGAAAAAGTATTGTTTTTGTAAATAGAAATTAATTATTTTCTATCAGTGGTCATCAATTTTTATTAGCATAGTCCAGAAATTGTAGCTCCCTCCTGAAATTTTAATATTTCCAAAGTAATGTTATTTTCTCTGAAAATGGTTAATTTAAGTTTTACATTGTTTTTAACTGATTTTAAACTTCTGTCTTCATTTTGTTGTCATATCTTAACCTTGTAATTGGCATGCTTAACTAATGAGATATTCTAGTTAACTACCATTTGCATAAATGATTACACCCTTTAATTTTTTTTTACATCACTGACTTCTGCTGATATATTTTATTGTAATAGATCACGGAGTAATAAAAAGTAGTTCTTACATATATATTTTGCTTATATTATATGTACTAAATGTATCTGAAAACTATTGTTAAAACTTTTTAATCGCCTTTGTACTTAAGTATCCGTTACATACTTAATCTACCTTTTGTCCAGGTGTGAAGCTAAGGAAAGGCTAACGAGGCCATAGCTCACTAGTGGTGTACAATTATTATTTACTATATATGACTTCAGCTCTAATAAGAGTATATAATAAAAAAAAAAAGAAGATCTTTAGTTCTTCTAAACAAAAATCTTGGCTTCGTCACTGTTTTTGTCCTATTTGTACTATTGAAAAAAAATTTTAGAGTTGCATTAGTTCCTTTTACTTAAATCTGTTTAAGGTTCCTAGAATAAAACTCGATCTTGCTTTTTGTTGTAAGCTTGCGTTTGCCTTTGTCTTGTTTGTGTACTTATTGTCCCTTGTGTGTGCGTTAGGTGGATTTGCGGCAACTGCAGTGGCACAACAGTGTCTCAATAACAGTAGTGGTCCGGCAACTGGATCATCATTACCTGCCAGTAGGACCGCCGGTTCTCCTATTGATGGGCCGCCATCTATGCAGACAACTGGTGGTAGCAGTGGTGGCCAACAGTCCTCGCAGAATCAATCTAATGGAACTAATCCGATGGCGGCATTAATGAGTGTTACTGATAATCTACCACCCGGATCACCACAAAGTGCACGGGGTAGTCCACCTGGTTCAACAGCTCAACAACCTGGTGGTCCTAGATCTGCTTCTAGAGGATCTCAACATTCTCCCAACTCTACTGGTATGTATTTATCACATTTTTTAAACATGCAAGGTCATTGGAGTTTATTTCAGAATCTTATTAATAGCTGTTTTTGAAGCTAAACTACTTTGACTATTGCACTATTACTGGCTTTTTGCTTAACCTGCTAATTAGAAGCAGCATCCCTCTAGAAATAATTGCTTGTTTTTAATAAAGTATTCGTAGCTCTTCATTAATTCAATTGGCAACTTTTTGTTTTTATAATTGATTCGACACTATATTATAATAATTAATAAAATTTATTTTATTTTATTGATTCGAGTACTGGAATTTCTAGTTGTGATATTTTCTTAATGGCTTCTAATGACTAGATTTATTAAGCAGTTTTGAACCATGGAAAGATCAAACATAGTTAGGGTTTAGATCAACACATACTTATCTGCCAAAAGATAATATCTTACGTTATACATCTTAAAAACCGCTTCAAAGAGAATTTTAAACTAGAATTAAAAAAAATTTTTAAAATAAATGATCAAAGTATTAGAAATTCCCCCAAAAAAATTCAAGGGATAGTAAAATTATTTTCTTCAGTGTAAGCTTGGTTTATATTAAAATGAGAGGAATCAATTTGAGAAACATGTCACATTTTGGGAATAAGAGAAATCTAAATGGTTGTTTATTGTAAACATGCCAAAAACTATATATAATTTACTAATTAAAAACTATATTTAATTTACAGAACTTAAAAGCTAAATTGTTATGTATCAAATTATAATAACCTGTGAATATTTCACTGGGTGTTATTTGATTTTTTGTATATTTTAATTACTTTATTTATCAAATACCCGTTAAAAAAAAAATTATTAATATTAATGTCCAAGAATAAACTTTGAAAAAATATTTATTTATATTAGTAGCATCAGTTTTATAGAAACTTTAACCAATGAATTTCATTAAAACATATTTCTTGGATTTCAGTTTTTTAAATTTAAGTTTAAATATAATTTTTAAACAATAGTATTATATTTACAACTATATGTGCATTCAAATTGTACAATAATTTTATTAATTCTTTTTTGAAATGTATAGTAAAATCAAAGTTAAATTAGTAATGTAAAATTAATTTAATTAATTTTTAAAAACTTGTTAAAAATGTGTAACAAATTTATCTTTTTGTTCGATATGAAATTTTCATTAATGAATTTCGAAATAAGCTTTACATTTTAAGTTAGTTTCATGATCAAAATTAAAACCCTTTCACATAGAAATTGAAAAAAGTTATATTCTAGTTCAATTTGTTTTAGGTAATGTTTTTGAATAGTTCTTTACAACCTAAACAATTAAGGTTTCATGTATTATAAATGATGTAATTTTGTAGTAAAATATTTCAATTTATCAACATAAAATTTTTACATTTCAATTATATCTAATAATTTACAAAATTATTAGTATTTTGGGTACAATATTATCATCATCAGTGCTAAAAATATATATATACTTATTTTTTGTAGTTTTTTTAGTTAAATATTATTAATCACAAGTCATCAAATTTAATAATGCAGTAATTTAATTCTAACAAAAAATTCAATATCTATAGTTCTCGTTTTTCTTATAAATTGATTCATACTTTCATTTAATAATATTACAATAACATATAAAAATAGGTTTCAAAGATCAATTTTTTAAAGATTCTAATAAAAAAACCTTCTTGCACAAGTAAAAGAAAGTTATATAAAAATTATCTCATTAATTTTCAAAAAATTTGTGATATTAAAATTTCTTAGAATATATAACTTTTTCAATTAATTTCATCTTATTATTATAGTTATGTAGTTGGGTTATGTGTTGATATTTTTAATTTAGTGAGATTTTTGCTATGTACTTTTAAAAATTACCTAACTTAGATGAATATAGAAGTATTATATTATTTAATAGTGTTCTTATATTATAGGTGGTACAGCCAGTGGCCGAAGATCATCAGGTAGCAGACATGTGAGTTCTACAACTGTAACATCAAGCGAGGTAAATGGTACTGGAGCTGTTAGTGCTGCAGCTGCTGGAGGAACAAGTGCGACCACTGTGAATGGTACAGGAACTACACTAAATGCTTCTGTTCCAAACGGCTCAGAAGGAACTGCTAATACTCCATTAGAAACTGGTACTCCTACTGTACCTCTAGTCCCACCAGCAGTACCTTTAACTAATGCTTCAGCAAATGCTTCGAATGTTGCAACTCTTAAATGTACTCTATGTCAAGAAAGACTAGAAGACACCCATTTTGTTCAATGTCCATCAGTTCCTCATCACAAATTTTGCTTTCCTTGTTCAAGGGATAGTATTAAAAGACAAGGAGCTGGCTCCGAGGTAAAAAAAAAAATTAGTATAACTTTAATATCTTTTAAATTATCTATTCAAATATATAAAAAAAAATTTATAGGTTTATTGTCCAAGTGGTGAAAAATGTCCTCTTGCCAACTCAAACGTGCCTTGGGCTTTTATGCAAGGTGAAATAGCTACTATTTTAGGTGAAGAATTTAAAGTTAAAAAAGAACGGGATACATAAATTATCCAAAACTTTCAATATTGATATTATTTATGTATAATTTTATATAAAGTATAAAATGTATATATAATAAAAAGTTTAAAATACACCTCATGGTGATTTCAACAACTATCTATAAATATTAGGCTGAATTATGGTCTATAGTAAATATTATGCATTTATAAATTATTTTTGTATATATTAGTTATAATTTATTATGTAATATTATTTCATAAGAATGTCAATATTAAATTATTATGAAAAAATTACTATGTATTCCCAGAGAATCTTTTCCCCTATATAGTTTTTAGAAATTTTAGACAAAATTAAGATTATTAATTGTTTTCTTGTTTGTCTTTTTTTATTTTAGTTAATTCTTATGTAAAAAAAAAATATATATGTATGAAGAATATAACTTGTATTTTTAATTTATTTATTTTTTACCAATTTTAAGTAAAATTTAAAGTTTTTTTCTAATTCATCCTCCTTTTTGAAAATAATTAGTATTAATATTGCAAGAAAATTTCATTTTTATCTTGTCATTACAAAATTTTGAAAAATTGTGAATTTTTTACGCATATTTCCATAAAATGTTTAATTAGAAGTTTTATTTTTCGTGCTTAGTAAATAAAATAAAATTTTTATTCTGTTATTATTAAATAAAATTAAAATTAATTTGATCCTATTTGGAACAAGACTGGTGAGTGTCGCGTTAGTAATGTTAAAATAACATGGTTAAGAATCACAATAGGAGCAATACTAGTCAAAAAAAGTATATACAAATATATTTGTTGTATGTAAAATATTTAATATTAGTAACAGTGTGAATTGTATATAATCATATATTTTGGAGAAATATGAATTTAGTTAGTTTTTAGGTAATTATGTGAAATTTTATTATTACAGCCAGTTAGTAGTTTGATGTCTTGAATGACAATACTATAGAATATTGTAAAGGAACTCGCATTCTCGCTTTTTTTAATTTTGGAACACATAATGGAATTAATTGTCATTGTAAAAAACTCCATTTTAGTTATTTTATAGCTTACCACATCCAATAAAATAAATTTAATATATGTAATTACTAATTTTAGTTGTGGAAATATAAAATGTAATTTGTTGACAGTAAAATCAAATAAAATTTTACGATTTTTAAGCTTTTAAGTTCACATATCAATTTAATTCATTCATTCGTCCCGTAAATCATTTGGTAGTATTTCATAACGAAAAATGAAACCAAACCATGTGGTGTTGAGCAAAAAGTGTATTGTCTCCTTATTCATTATGTCATTATGGATTTCTTTCAAAATTTAATCTATGTCTGATTTATGTACCAAAAATGTTCCTGTATTGCTTCCTTTTAAATGAATAGAAAAAATCTATTTACATTTTTAATTATATTAATTAACAGACAATGATTTTTACTAAAAAATTATTTGGATTCATTCATTTTTTAATAAGTTATAGTAGTATTAAGTAAAAAAAGTGTCGAAATTAACCATTTAAGAAATCTTATTTTTTTGAGGGATTTTTACTATTCACGAGGATCGAGGTCTAAATTTTCAATTTTTGAGGGTAATGTCTTCGACTAGATACGATTTATGATATTTTGACGCATCATTGAAAGCAATGGGTTCAGTGAGAGCTGAGATTGAGCGTTTACAGACATAAAAAAATGAATAAATGAAATAGAAAACGCATCATAGTAAAATTAATGCCTTCTCAGCTTCGTATCGAAGCTAAAATATAAACATTTGGAAGGGGAGTTGGTAGTTACTGAAATGCAGTTTATTAAATAATAAGATAATTATTATAATATTTATATATATAGTTTGGTATAAAACCATTGATAATAAAAATTCGTTGTATTATATATTATAGTTAGTATAATTATTTCAATGTTCAATGCTGGAACAATAAAATTATATAATTGTTTTAGCTTCGATGCGAAGTTGAGAAGATATTAATTTTACTATGTATATATATATATTTTTTTTCTTTTTATTATTATTTTTTGTGTCTGTTACCACTTTTCTCAGCTCTTATCGAACCAATTCTTTCAACAATACGTCAAACGATCACAAATCGTATCCTGTCGAAGACATTACCCTCAAAAATTGAAAAAATTTCCCTCGTTCCCCGTAAATGGGGGAAACCTCCAAAAAAATTACAAATTTAAAAATCGCTTATTTTTTTAATTTTTTTTACTTAAAACTGCTATAACTTTTTTAAAATTGAACAAATTAATTTTTTTTTTTTCATAAATGCTTGATGTCTTTACCTATAATTTGGTATATTTTTGTGAACATTTGACCCTTTACATGCCCATAAGGAGGGTTTCAAAATGGCAACTTTTTCAACTTAATTTGTCGAACCACGCGATGATAAACAGTAAATTTTGAACGGCACATTTTGACTTCAATATTTGCAAACGTTATATCGATAAAAGGTATTCCTTGTTCGATTATGCGCATCATGGTAACTATATGAAAAAATTTAATCTCGTCTTTTATCGATCTGAAGGGGAGTTAAACTAGTGAGAAGATTGCTTGTTCATTGTGTAGTTTTGGTGTTTTAGATTATCTTGCGCGTAGTTACACCATGCTACATTTATCGATCACAATTCAGCTAGGCTGTTAACTTCTTTGATGAATTACAATTTCAAATCGCTTATATTTTTAAACTTGTTTATCATTACTCTCTATTGATTAAATAAACAATCAATTATTACTGTATGTAGAAAAATTATAATAATATTTTTGTTTACATTTATTTACCCTATAAAATACTTTTTGATATAAAATCCACGACTACTTGTAGTAGAATGAAAGAGAAATATCTAAGGTTTCAATAAAAATAAATATAGTTTAAAAAAACTAAAAAACACGCTTTTAAAGCACATCGAACTAAAAATTAATTTAATTAATTTGTTGATTTTTAAAAAAGTTATAGCAGTTTTAAGTAAAAAAATTGAAAAAATGAGCGATTTTTAAATTTGTAATTTTTTTGGAGGTTTCCCTCCATTTACGGGGAACGAGGGAAATTTTTCAATTTTTCAGAAAATATCTTCGATTAGATACGATTTGTGATCGTTTGATGTATCGTTGAAAGAAATTGGTTCGATAAGAGATGAGAAAGAGTGGTAACAGACACAAAAAACAAAAAAGTAATAATAAAAAGAAATATATATATATATATATATATATTTACGAGGTGTGACAATAAAATAACGAGACTTTATAAATATAACCTTAACTAATAACGTTATTTATAAAACGATTATTGAAATATGATTAGGAAACACTTATCTAAAAGTACTATAAACATTGATGAAATCGGTTAATTTTTTTATACGTTAGTAACCTTGTTATTATTGCGAATTGGACTATACTGCCGAAAAATGTTAGATATAAAATCGAACGTGTTAACATTAAATTTATTGTTAAATTAAAAAAAACTGCCGCGGAATCATTTCATATGTTAAGTGAAGTTTATGGTGAAGAATGTTTATCAAGAGCTCGAGTTTTTGAATGGCTCAAACGGTTTTGCAATGGAAGAGAGGACGTGGTAGACGATGATCGTTCTAAACGTCCTACCACATGTTCAACAAACGAAAACGTTGAAAAAATTGACAACATCATTCAGCAAGATCGTCGATTAAGTGTTTTTTTTTGATTGAGCTGTAGCAGAGATGGTAAATATTGATAGAGAAAGTGTTCGAAAAATTTTAGTTGACAATTTAAATATGAAAAAAGTGTGGCTATAAAAATGGTCCCTAAAAATTTGACTATTTATCAAAAATTCAATCGCAAAGAAATTATTTATAAATAATATCATTACGTGTGATAAAACGTGGATTTTTACATATGATCCTGAAACTAAAAGGCAATCCATAAATTGGAAGACACCACCAACTGCCCCAAGAATGAAGAAAGCACGAATGAGCAAGTTGAAATTAACTGAAAACGATTGGCAACATTGTTTTCAAGAATTGCAGCGACGTATGCAACAGTGTGTTAATGCTGAGGGAAGGTACTTTGAAGGTGACAATCATTAAATTGTAAAGTTTCAAAAATAAATAACTTTTATTAAAAAAGTCTCGTTATTTTATTGTCACACCTCGTAGTAAAATTAATATCTTCTGAACTTCGCATCGAAGCTAAAACAATTATATAATTTTATTATTCCAGCATTGAATATTGAAATAATTATACTAACTAAATTAATAATAATAAAAAACTTTATCAGTGCATTTAAAAAATATTAATCAATATAATTAACTAAAGTTGAGTTAATTTTTTTGTAGTTTTAAAATGCAAAATTTTTTTTTTTTTTACGGTTGTATAATTTTGAGATAATTTATAAACTCTTAAAATTGAAAGATTTTATAAACTTTTAACGGTGATAGGTTCAATTACATTAAATTCAGATTCTTTGGACGTATAGATTACCATTATCAACCTAGAGAGAGATAAATATATTTATGAATAGACATAAAGAAACACGTACATCACAAAATCAATACCTTTTCAACTTTGCATCGAAGTCAAAACTTCAAAATTTACCAATTTATAACATTTTATATTTTGTGGGATTTATTTACTGGAAACGAAGGATTATTTTAAAAATTTTAAGGGTAATGTTTTCTATTAGATACAACTTTTGATCTTTTGACGTACTGTTGAATAAAATCTTTCCGATGAGTGCTGAGAAAAAGTGGTGAGAGACAAATAAAAGACACATAGTTCATAGTTAAATTAATAATTTAACAGCTTTTTATTGAAGCTAAAAAAATATGATAAAAATAAAGCCTTACTTTTTTTTTTTTAGTAAAATTATTCAGTAAATTAATTTTTAATATCTTGATGATTAAATTACATTTAAAAGTTGATGGAAAATCCTTAAAATATCTTTTATTTTATATAATTTTTGTCACGCATAATTTTATTATTTTTCATAACTTATATTATTAAAAATAATCATAAATTAATTTAATAGTTATACAAAAATATTTATTATTTAACAAAATTGATATTTTTGAAGGCAATGTCTTTAAATGAATATGATTTGTGATTTTTTTATGTATTGTTACAAAAATCAGCCCAATAAATGTTGATAACTTGTATTAATCGACAAAATAAAAGAAAAACGCATCATAGTAAAATTAATACTTCTTAGCTTTATTTCAAATCAATAATAGTCGTCCACTGCTGAATGTTACTACTGGCTATTATAATTTGTAAGCTTGAATAATTTTTTGTCATTGCGAACCAAAAGTTTAGAGTAAGATATTCCAAAAATAAGGAATTTATTACTAGTAAATATTTCAATATCATATATTTTTAAAACTTTAATCCTCACATGGTTAAATGTTTAACTGATCAGAAATATATCATATTTCGTAGGAAAATGTTCTTAATTCATTTTGAACCATTATATAATTAATATAAAATTCAAATAAAATGTTAAATTTCATAATATAAAGTTAAACTAAATAAGAAATAACATGGATAACACAAGAAAATTGTGTGTTTATATATTAATAAACACTTAAACACAAATACTTGTACAGTCACAATATTTTTTTTAATTCTTGGTTCGCAAAATACATTTTCATATAGAAAGTTACTAAATTGTTTTTAGCAATTACTGACATCAGTTGGGGCAGGTACATATTAAGGGTTTTATATATATAATAGGGTCGCTAATATAATTTTTCTATTAATATGCCTTTTTTCATTTTTTTTTTAATTGATATACCAAAATAGTTGTTTTAATTTAGAGAATACTTAAAATGTACACTTCTAAAACATGGTTCAGTATAAGTTTAGGCTACATTAATGAACGATTTTTGATTAATTAAAATTATTTTATACTGATTATTAATTTTTTGTACTGATTTCAAGTTTGTTAATAGATAATTTTTAAATTTGTTTTCTAATATACAGTGGGATTCACTTATTCTGAACTACTTAATTTATCGAAAAATAAAAACATTATTAACTTTTTATTGGTTTATTTAGTTCAATGTATCAATTATAAAAAAATTTATGTTGTTCTCTTAATATATAAGAGATGAACATATAATTAATTTTGAGTTACCATTTGAAAAATTAAAATTGACACCCTTATAAGGTATAAGGGATGAATATTATATTTCTTATATGGTTGATAAATCGAGAAAAACATTGAACTACAAGACACCAATAAAAATGACATTAATATTATTTTTATTTTTTGATTAATTAAGTGATTGATGATAAGTAAATCACCTATATATATATATTTTAAATAACTGCGATCATAGTTCATTGGTTAGCTGTTGAACATTTAGTTATTTATATTATCTACAGGAGTTTTGTTATAATATGTTTTGATTATACTAAAGAAGGTTGGCTAACTGTGTTGTATTTAGGAAGTTCAGTAGGTTGCTTATTGATTCCGGATCTGGTCTGAGAGTTATTTGGAGATGATGAGAAATTTGGTGTATGGATCTTTAAATTTCATATTTTGACATAGGTGAAAAAAAAAAATATTTTATAGCAAAACTAAAATTTTAATTATAATGATAATTTTTAAAATCTTAGGAATTATTTGTGTAACTTTTAATGACAAACTAATTTTTTTCAATTTAAAAGCTTATGGTGACAAAAAAAAAAAAAAAATTAATTCATTAGCATCCAATGATTAGATGAATAATTAAATTGTTTTTATGAGATATTGATTATAAATATTCAATATCATGCCATAAGAATTTGAAATAAAAAGCATTATCTGCAAAATAATTTTTTTATATTTTCTTTTTAAGTACACAATCTAGAAGTATTCTTGATAGACCATCAGATAGAGCTTTTGAGTATATAATAAAAATGTTAGTCAAATTTGAGTAGTTAAAATTTTTAGATGTAAATTTTTCTTTGCTATTAAGTCTACTAAAAAACTGGAAAAAATTTTGATATTTAGGGTCATGTTGGAATCACATTAACTAGTATTAATGCATGGTAGTTTTTTCACAGTGTATCCATCATAAACCTACAATAGTAGATAGAAATAATAAAAAACAAAGTTCCACAATTGTGAAACACACATAATTTTCTTTTTGTAAATACATAGACTTTTTATTTATTTTTCATAGAAATATAAAACATTAGTAAATAATATTAAAAATCTTTAATAATTCTAATTACTTAATATGGTTAGTTTGATGCCTGGTTCATTTAAAAATAAACTGATGTTCCATTAACATTTACACTATACTAAATTATACTACTTTACTGATAATTCTTATCATAATCTAAGACAGTGGTATAATAAGGGTTTTTATTTGATGACCCCTAAAATTTTTTGTTGTCATTAAAAAATTTTTCGTAGAAAAATACCACTTTTATAAACTTTAGTATTTTACTTATTAAAAAATGAAAAATATTTAATTATACATGAACTTAATATACATTTTTAACAAAGTTTTACTAGGTTCATTGGTTATGACGACACCCTCAAAGTTTCAAAGATTATTTTGAGATTCTTTGGGTAACCCCTTATTTAGTCACTTCACTGGTCTAAGTTTAATATTATGTTCATAGTGTTATAATTATTTGGATTAATTCAACTACTGACTACATGAATATCTTATAATATAAATTTCATGTAGCCAGTGACAATACACTTAAGGATTCATAAAAAATGACAAATTATGATTTTAATTATTATTAAATTATATTTAATAATAATTCATATCATTAAAATATTATTCAGTAATTTCAGTTAGTAAATTATGCAAAACAAATATTAGTTAATATCTATTTGGTAATTTATGAATCATAAATTTATTATGAATTAATAATATGGCTAATATTATTAATATCTAATATTTTAATTAATCCTATTATAATTATAAATAGTTCAAATAAGTACAAATAACTTTAAATAGTAAAATTATTAAGAATCAAAAAGTCTATATTCCGACATACTTGGTAAGCGTTATTACACTTAGAAAACTAAAAACCAAGATTTAATTATAAAACTTACTGGAATAACATCATTATAATAAATATCATTACAAACTAGCTTTGATATTATCATAAAATAACTAAGGTTATAAATATTAAAATTAAAAAAATAAAATATTCATTTTTCTTAATATCATTTGATAATTAATATTTAAATAAAATATTTCTATGGCGGGAATGTTTTATAGGTTAATATAAAAAATTATCATAATTATATTTCCTTTTTCAATAATAATGAAAATTTAAAAAGCAAATCGCTAAATAAACAAATAATAATTTAATATTTATTGGATAAGTTTCCTAAAATTCAATTTAATATTTTTAAGATAAAATAGATTTTTGTAATTATGTTAGATAGAGTAACCTCACTTTGAGTAACGGTTAACACTTCATGTAGCGTCATTTTAGAATCCCGCTAGGGAACTCAGTTGACAGTTCCGCCATCACATAGTATCTTGTACATTTCAGTTCCCGCTACAAATGTTTGATTATTTAGATTGTCAAATAACACAGTATCGACTGTATTTTAGTAGTTTGTGTTTGTTATTATCTGCCCATTTAAATATAAACTTGTAAGTTTGAGTTAAATACATGTACACATGTAAACTGTGCTGCTTACTTGCCTTTAGGTATGTATTACCTGTCTAATGCATTTTGTATTCTACGTATTATTTAAATATTTATTTTTAGATAGCGGCTTTATATACATTTCAAAATTTTGTTTCTGTCTATTAGAAAGAGATTCAAATTTGTTGTTTGAATATATAGAAGCATAAAAGTATTTTTCGTTTTAGGAGGCAATATGCCATTAATCATCCTTACACTATAACTTCATTTAAACAAATATATTATAATATATTATTTTGTTTTCAAGTCTATCAAAACAACAAATTTGTTCTGTTTGATGTGTTTGGAATAACTTAACATTAAAATTTATAAATCCACTTTTTGTTTATTATCCTAGCATATTAGTTGTTCAATTAAGTAATATTATGTCATCTATTTTAACTTTTTTGTCACTAATGGAAACCTTTTGTATGTACAATGCAGTGGTGTATTCAGAATTTTGTCATAGAGATGGATTAATATTTTGATGTATTAAATTTACTGAAAGAATGTATCAGTAGTTTATATAAACTAATAAATCCCCTTGCAACTCTCATAAAAAAAAGAAAAATTTTTGTATTAGATATAATGTATTACTAGATTAATATATTATAGATATTATATATAAAATGATAGTTTCGAGTTGGTAGCATGAAAGTATTTTGAGATCTGCATAATTATGTAATCATGGTTCTATGGTGTTAAAAGTATAGATTCGTCAATAATATAATACCAAGTTCAATAAGATGAGTTTTATTAGATTACTTTATTATAAATTAAGCTAAATTATATACATATTATAATCATATACATCAATTTATTAAAATACCTTCAACATTACAATATGTTTCAAGCGAGTATGTTTTAATCACTTAAAGTTACTTGGGTGACTAGGTAGTGAATTATCAAATTTTAAAATTCACTTTAGTAACACCATAGATATATGCTAAATTATCATATCTTATCAAAGCTTATACCACATTGGGTATAATCAGTTTTCTCTGGATTTAATTTAACCTTTATCATATGTGTCATGTGACATATATTATGACCAAATTCTATAAAGTATAGTCATTCACTATAATTTACAGATAAACATTTATTGTATAACCATATATAAATATTACCATATATGAATATTACGATGAAAAAAATTTAATATGAGAAAATATATATAATATTGACCATTTATCATAACATCAATATATTATAATCAGTGTATAATTTGAGTTTAACACGACTATTGGATGGGGGCTATACGTTCCTATGCCTGTTTTGGCTATGCCACTGATACAATGTAAATGCTATACTAATAAGCAAATTTTTATTTTGTTAATTTCTTAAGAAAGAAGGTTTATAATCACTTTCAATAAATATTACTATACTTAAAAATTTTAACTAGACAATAATTACTGTTTATCACCATGTGACAGAGAATTGTTCCATTTATTAATTAGATGTGTATTGAGATATTATAATTTAAAAGAATGGGCTAATATCATACTTATCAAGGTCGAATTATGTTTAACCTTTTAACTTATTGCTATTATTATTTTAGAAAAAATATAAAAAGTCCTAATATTATATTATATATAATACTACATTTCTATTTTGTTTTAACTGTATTTTTTTTAGATTGTAACCATGGAATTATGTGAAGCAATGAACACTGAAGAAGTCAATGTAAGTATTTTTTTTTTGATAAAAGTGTAATAGTTAAGTATTTTGAAATAAAACATAATTATTTATTTATAAATGGAACTGAAAATTTATAGGATTCTGATAATAAACCAAAGCTTGAAGACAACTTTGGAGGATTTGATATTGATGATGGTTTATTAATTGTTCTTGAAAATAAAAAAAAATGTAAGTATTGTAAAAGTAATTGGATTTTATAAATTAATTATTCTAGTTTTCATAAAAATGTTTTAGCTGTTGAAGTCGAACTGAATAAAGTTAATGATGAACCAATGGAAGTTGACAAAGTATCAGAGAGTCCATTATTAGTGAATAACAATAATGTTAACCAAAAAAATAAACCGAAATTAAATTGTAAGTTGAATTTTTAAATAACTATTGGATGTAATTTAAAGGTAGAAAAAAATACAGTTAAAGAAACTGAGTGTTATATTAAGTATTTTTATATATAGGTTGGGTTGGGTTTTTATCAATTAAGTATAGTTCATAATTTAACATCTTAATGGGTTACACTAAATTATGTTGTTATATTTATGAACGGAAAAACTTGTGATTGAATTAGACTAAAAATTTGTTAGTTACGTAATGTGTTTTAAGTACTCTAAAAATTAATAAATGTAAGAATAAATTACCTTTAAAATATCATTATGAATCCTTCAAATTAGTTATTTAATATTAATAATATCATTAAGCTTGTAAAGCTTTATTGCAACAAGTACAAAAATTAATTTTATATGATTAAAAAAAAAAAATAATTTTTAAAATATTTTTAGAATAGAAATTGTTTTTTAAACTCTGTTTTGCTAGTTAAGTTAAATAAAATTATTAAAAAAAAAAAAAAAGTGAATAAAATTTATTTTTCATTTTTTACAATAAAATGTTTTATGTAGTAATATCACATAATTTTTGAAAAAAGAATAATCTCGAATTGTCCTCTAAAACTTTTTTGCATTATTTATTTATTTTTTTTTATTAACTTTGATTTTTTTTTTTTTGTTCAAGTATATTACTTAAGCTTTAATTTAAGATATATATAAAAATGTCAGTATTTCTGGAACATTTTCAAAAATTAAGTTGAAAAAGTTAATTTTTTGTGAAAAAGTCATTTTGAATCCCTCCCTTAAAGCAGTTAAAGGGTCAGATTTATAAAAAAAAATGTACAAAATGATAGGTAATTATTACACATATCTATAAAAAAAAATTATTTTGATTTGATCAATTTTAATAAAGTTATGGCAGTTTTAAGTAAAAAATTTGAAAAAGGTAGAAAATTACCGATTTTTGAATTTGTAATTTTTTTTGGAGATTTCCCCCATTAACGGGGAATGAGAAAAATGTTTTCAATTTTTGAGGGTAATGTCATCAACTAAATATGATTTGTGATATTTTGACATATTGTTGAAAGAAATGGTTTCAGTGAAAGCTCAGAAAAGTGTTAACAGACACAATAAAAAAAAATAGTAAAATTAACACCTTTTCAGCTTTGCATCGAAGCTAAAAAATAATGAGTGATTTCTTTTTTTAAATAACAATTTTTACCACTATTTTATTTCATAAGTTAAGTTAAAAGTACTCTATATTGAAACAGGGGAAATAATTGCTTGAAATGTTTAGAGTTGTATCCACGTGTTCAGTTATGAGCTGACAAGGATACATCTGTACACATTTCAAGCAATATGACAATCCTCAAAACCTTTACAACTTTCATTAGGGACATGATTTTATTTTGAATGAAATTAACAACAATACATAAACTTGATTATTATTCTTTTAATTTCTCTTGAATATTTGTGACTTATTTTTATTTTTATTAAGATTAATTTACTAGATTTATTAAAATAATATGTTGTGTAAAAAATTATGTTTATCATTAAATATTAATTGTTTCACTTTTAATTTAAAAAAAAACATTAATTTATTGATATATTTTTTATATATTTTTTTTTAGTACTATCACCTGAATCTTCTGGTACTAAGTATGAACGTAGTGCTAATAAAAGATTAAAAAAAGAAAATTCACGAAATGGACCTAGTGAAAATTTGGAGACTAGTAATTTACAACTTGGCTTAGGTAAATAACTAAATTATTGCATAAGTAATTATTTTCAGTTTCAGTATACCAAATACAAGATGATTATTATAGTAGTAGTTTTACTATAGTTCCATAAAGCTATTAAATCCATATATCAGAATTTTATGTTTTGCATAATGATTTAAGGGAAATGGTGTATTAATTAAAACTCACATTTATTATTAATAACATAATATGTTATTTATATATTATATAAATTTGTTTGTGAGTTCTTTGAAAAATATTCTTTACATATTTATTATTCTACAATTTTTTCCATTGTTTTTATCAGAATATAATAAATTTTAATCTTACCGTCACTTGACTTTATTGGACAATATATAAATCTTTTATCTTATCAAATCAGACTTAATTTCATTGTTTACCAATAATTATAGTGTTTAATTATTTTGCTTCATTAAATCAAAATTTAAATAGTATATATCTATAAAATATAGATATATACTAGGGTGGTCCTTATTTTGCAAGTTTGAAAATTTAATACCTAGTGATCAGAATTCTTTTCTATACAGCATCCAGAATATATTGTAGAATTTTGAGCGTCCTATATCAACCTTTTTACATGCCAAAAGAGGTTGAACATTGACAAAAAGATGTAGAAATTTAGTTTTTTTGTATATATCATTTTATAATAAAAATTGATCACTTGTGGCTAATTAATTTTACTTATATCATTTTAATTACTATAAATAGAAAAAATTCCACAGAATTAATAATGTAAAAAAAAAAGTGTTTACGAATTTTTTGTAACATTGATTGTTCAATGTCACAACTAAAAAAAACTTTTTAACTTTATTTTCCGTGAAAATTTTTTGGTCTAACGTTTTTCTTTATAAATATTGCAAATACAAAAATATTGCATCTATGAAAATATTTTCAAGTATATGTATAAAAAAAAAAAATTAAAAACTTATTTTATTTTATACTACAATTTCACTATAAAAATTAAAAAAAAAAATATGAATATTTCAATATTATTGTTTAAATATGATTTTTAAACTTCAATTTATTGCAGTGAAAAATGCTTTATTAAACTGGCTTAAGTGAATTTTTTTCTGTACGAACGACCTATATAATAAATAAATTATTAATTAATGAATAATAATAGAGAGTATAATAATAATTGATTTTCTAAATAATTACATGTTAAGTGTATTGTTGTTGATTTTCATTTTTAGTAAATTTTGTTCTGCTGCTTCATTAACTATAGCTAAGCCTTTACAAATATTTTTTCCATTGATATAATGTTCATTTGTGCTCCAACATTATGATTTTTCATTTAAAAAGGTTTGAAACCTTTGGAAAAATTGTTTTGAATTCGGTGATAGTTAACTAAAAGGGAAGTCTTTGTTTAAAAATTTGTAATATTGTTAGTTTTTAAAAATTTTTTTTTTTTTTTGAGAATCTGCTTTAAATTCTACATCTTTTTGTCATTTATTTATGCCCATGGTTTTGTTGCCCATTCATCTCTTTATATCTAAATGAATATTATTGTCAAAAATAGATAATACTGAAGTTTTCTCTCCAAGGTAAACCATAAATGGTTTACAATTTTTTTAATAGCTAATTCAACTACTTGTGTACCATCAGATCTCTATTCATTGTGGGCTTTTAAGAATTAAATATCATTACATGAAGTTTCAATAGCATTGGTGCTATAAACTAAAATTTTACATAGCATTTTACAACAAAACAACATTATTTTTAACGATTTTAATTCAAATAGAATGAGATGACATTGTTTTATGAACATGAATATTTTAAGGTAATAAATAGCTTTACAAATCCATCTAGCCAAATGGTAAGTGCCTGGTTTTCGAAAAATAATGCCTTTAGGTGGTATCCCACCTAAAAATGTCAACTACAATAATTTTATTGGTAGATTTCCATTTAAAATGTTTATACAAAATGTTAAAATATCATCTGTTACACCTTGTAATGTATTTTTGATCTCTATATTACTAGAAAATAAACAAAAATTTGTTTAATCAGTTTCATTCATTTTACCAGTTTTTAATTTTTTTAAAAATAGTGATCAGGACCAGCCGTAGCTATTAATTTAGAGTAAAAAAAATATAGCTTGTAAAATTATCTTAAACATATGATGTCGACATGTAAAAAAAAATTAAATTAATTTATAAAGTCTAAAAAATATATAAGAACTATTTAAATGACCACTATTAGAAGTCATTGTATCAAATATAAATACCTGAATTTTTTCAAAATCTCTCAATCTCTTAGAGTGTCATAAACAGCAGATGCAATCTGACTACTTTTTTCTGATGTTAGTCCAGGTACTCCGAGAAGTTGTTTAGTATTCGGAGTTGTAATAATTATTGGTAACCTGTCAACAATTTCCATATTAGTTAAATTAGGAGAATTTTTTTTAATCTCAATGAAATACTACAAAAGAGAAATTTAAAGAAGTACATCTTTTTCTAATATCAGTGGTTATTTAACTTAGAAAATATTAACAGCACCTTTTTATCAAACTATAACTAATCACATAATCATTTAAATCAATATTAAATGAGTCAGCAAAGGCTGTAATTAAATGTATTGCTTTTCTGTCACTGACCTATTCTCATCTAAGACTGATTCTAACCGCTCGTAATTAAGTCTTAATTGCCTTTTTTTCTTTTTATTGGAAGTGGTTCTATAAGTTATCATTTTCATAATTTTTGTCATCAGAATAGTGGTCTGGTTTTTCAGTCTGATCAAAATTCAAATTACGAGTTAGGCTTATTTAAGAGTAGTTCATACATTGAACATAAATTAAGCCTATATTAAAAATATTAACAATTTAAAAATAAAAAATATATAATTCAAAAAGCCACTAAAAAATTACTAAAAAATATTAGATATATATTTCGAGAACAATCTTACTATTATCAAACTTAAATACATACTGACACCTCAAACGAAAAAAAAAACCCTCTTATATACCCGTTATCATCTAGTGATGTTATTGCTAAGTAATATTATCAAATTATGCCAGTTTACACAAGATAATGAACTTTTCAGTAGACCAAGATCACAATTAATTAAATTGTTCTTATTTTTGGAATTCTTATTTTCTGTGATGATATTTTCAAATTCTAATGATACTTAGACAAACTTTGGAAAAAAAAATTACCCTGTAGCCTATAGAAAATTTTTAACTTAACTTTCTGGATGTTGCTTGTACTAAACTGATTATTAATCAGTCAACTTTTATTTAGCTTATTCTTCATTTGATAGTATAAAATACCTTTATCTTTTATTTTTATTGATGTTTAGAGTTAACAACTCCAACTTTCAATCTTACTTCTACACCTAAGAACAGAAAAAGTATTGGAAGAAAAGCAAATGTTGACATAAGTGATCCTATTTATAGACTTCCGTTTGAATTTGGTAAGTAAAAATTTAGATAAGTTCTTAAAATGTTTTTCCATTATTTTTAATTTTAGGTTGGAAAAGAGAATTAGTATATAGAACCATAGGGGAAACTGCTGCTAATAAATCTAATAGAAGTGGTGATGTTTATTATTACTCCCCAAGTAATAAAAAACTTCGATCACTACGAGAAATTCAAGAACACTTAGATACAATTGATAATAGTTCTCTAACTATAGAAAGTTTTACATTTTTAAAACAACCATTAGGCTTAAATGACAGATCTAAAGAAATAATAAGGGATGCAAACACTAAATTTTCCAAGGTAACAATTTATTAACACATTTTATTTTTAAAATAAAGTTAAATTATTGATATATATATTTACAGGAAGATTCGTTTGTTAGTGTTTCTATGAAATCTAAAAAGACAAAAACTCCTTTACGACAGTCACATGATCATGAGTTCTCAGATGATGAAAACAATAAATCATCTAGCAAGATGAAAATTTTATTTAAAAATGTCAAAGGATCCAGAGCAAAAACCAAAAAAGAAAAAGGTATTTAATAGTTAAGAATTATTTTATTATTTTTATTTGTAAAATAGTATGAGTGTCTTAATACAATATTATCATTAGAGTTTTGATTCTTATGCACTCCACTTTTAATCATTTTATATATATCTATCAGTTTCTTTATGTTTAGTGATTTGGTATGAGCTCAAAAACTTTCTATTCATTTTGGAAAGTGGCTTAAACTTTGCCCTAGGAATAGCAAACAAATTTATACAACAGTTTTATAATTTCTCTGTGAATTTACAATACAAAATATTAAATATTAATTTTATACAAATTTAATTTAAATAATATGTATTTATTAATATAATAATTAATAAATAATACAACTTGTAATCAGAATGTAATTTAGGAGTTGATTTAATAATAATTTAACAATTCCTTTTAAAAATTAAATATTATCTACAGATTTTCACTGAAGCATTTTTTACTATAGTGATTTTAATTACTATTAAATACTATCTATTTGTTCCAAATTATTTGCCATATCTCCACTGTTCTCGGTTTTTATGTTTTAATTTTAAAACATCTTAATTTACCTACATTTTTGCAAAATATCTAAATATTCTCTTGACCATAAAATGTACAATTTTATGCAATGAAAACTTCTTCCTATAAATTTCTTGTTTTAATAATTGTTGACATTCCTTACTACCACCAAACTGCGTACCCTTAATAAAATTATGAAAATCTGGACTCTAGTCATCTTAGTAAATTAAAAATTTTATAATTTTATCATATATTTACATTATACTAATAATATAGGTCACTTACACTTAAAATTTATTTCATTATCTCAAAATTAATTAATTTTATCTTAGCTAATATAGAAACTGTGAACACCTCATTATCAACTCCAGAGTATATTGATGAAGATTGGCAAGCAATACAGTCCAGTGTTACATCTTCTCCATTGAAAATTAATGATACAGAACCTAAAAATTCTATCATCAACAAAAGACGGTATTTTAATTAATCATTTTTATTAATTTTAAACAATTTTTGGCTTATTAGTTTGCTACATTGGCTTTACTTGTATAATGCAAAATTAAGGGGTTGTTTCCTTACACTTCCTTCATTATCCTTCCTCGTTCAAACCATATACGTGAATGGATAAATTAGGTTGTCAGTATCAGATGGAGAAGTTATAATGCAAGCTCCATGTGGTTTACGTTGTCCAAATAGTGATGAACCAGCTACTCTAATGTGTGCACAATGTTTGGTCTATTATCATCCAGCGTGTGTTCATTTAAATCCAAATCTTAAAATTGTTGGTTATGTTTGCATTGTAAGTATTTATTGGTTTAAGTAAATTAAGTATTATTGTAAAATTATAAAAATTATATCAAATGATGATTTGATAGAATTGTCGATCATCTGTAAATCAAAAATATAAGCGTTCTCAACCATCACACACAATTATTGTTGGTGCATCTGAACCAGAGAAATTGCGTATTGAACCTATACGAATTCGTCAAGTTCAACAAACAACAAATAGTCCTAATTTTTTTATTGATCGAACTCCAAAATTTGAAGAGTCCTCTCATGAGTCAATTGATATAAATTCTACAGAAAATAATAGTAAAACTAATACAGTCATTTGTCAAGGAGCTAGTTACAAAACTGCTATGGTAGATGATAGTTTTCAACAACAATATGTTTATGAAATGAAACAAACAAGAGGTCCTAGTTTAATGACTTGTGTTGTTCAAGAACCCAAATTTTTAGATGAGTAAGTAAAAATAGTTTTTGTCATACATGAAGGTAAATGTTATTTTGACCAGGCACACAAAAGCATTGGTCATTAGTCTTTTCATTTGAAACAGTAAGTTTATTTATATCTGTTTTTAACTATTTGATTATGTTTTTTTTTCAGATATCAGCAGAAAATCTACATCCTTGATTTCCTCTCCACCCCTATTTTTTTTTTAATTTAATTAATATGTTATATATTTTTATACCTTGATTTTAGCATATTCAAAACTAATGGTTTTTATATGTGCCTGGTCGAGAATAAAGTTTATAAACCCTTCTTTAAAGTTTAAAAAATATAATTATTACATTTTATTAACATAATAACGTAAATTAACTAAACTATTTATAATTATAGAAATTCTGAAATTAATGGAACACTTACTGAACCTTCTCATCCAATGGCATCTATGCAATCATTTAATTACATGGTAAATGCTATGAGACATGTTTTTAAACATTTAAAAACACATGAGCTTCTATCAGCATCTAGAGTGTGTACAGCTTGGAATATTATAGCAATGAATAGACTTTTGGTAATTAAGTTATAAAAATTAAATAATGACATGTTCAATATTTCAATTTAACATTATAAATCTTTACAGTGGCAAAATGTGCGCTTGAAAAATTCAATGGTTTATGATTGGGAAAAGTTTGTAAATACCATTGATAATTTAGGAACCATATCATTGGATACACGTCGTATGCTCATACCAACAAAAACAGATGATTTTGAAAGTTTTTGGCTAAAATTCTCTGCATCTATAAAAAAAGCTAAAAAACTGAGAGTTATTGAACTTTATAGATGTCCAACTCATGTCGTTGAAGATGCTATTTATGCATTACCACAACTTGCTGTATTAAATTCTACTTCAATAAAGTAAATCCTATAAAATTAATTTAATTATCCATTTATTAGAGATATAAAAGATTTTAGTTGAACCAGAGAATTGGTAGAAAGCATTAGAGTATTCAAAGATATATATTTATAAAGTTGTATTTAAAGCAGTCATTTAAAAAACAACAACAATATTTTTTAATGAATAAGATATAATTAGACTATAAGTCTGAAAATATTATTTAGATAAAAATTATTTAATAATTTTCAATATTAATATACAGTGCAGGATTGTTGTAAAACATATTAAAAAAAAACCCTATTTAAAAAATAAGTTAATTGTTAACAATATTTAAAATGAGCCATGAGACCATTGAAAATTTTTAATTTTTGGTGTTATAAGCACGCTTAAAACATAACAACCATAATACAGGATGATCATTTTTAATTTTTTTCATAAAGAGAAAAAATATTTGGTTCAAAATATTTTATAATGTTTAAATAAATATTAATTATTTTAATTAAATATTATAAATTTCAAAATATCAAATAATTTTGTTTTTCATCCCTTCTGGGACAATAAACCTACTTAAGTTATTAATATAAGTATTATTATTTTTGACTCAATGACATGATAGACAGAAAAATTACAAAAAATTGTATTATTATCATTTTTTTATTCTTTTTATTTTTGTAGTGCTAAAAGAGAATTTGACAACATTTATGATATAGTTTTTTGAACCAATTACTTTTTCTCTTTACAAAAATGTAACATTTTTAATAGTTTTAAGAAAATAAACATCTAAAATCTATTACTTTATATACGAGTTCTTATTTTATTATACCCCTGTATTTTAATTACATATTACCATAACACCATTTTAATTTTAGTTATGCCATGTACTCAGACTTGGTAGGTCCATTGTGCTTACTTTCTACCAAATTATATTAATTTGGTTTCTTTACATAAGTGTTTACACCTTAGTTTTATTGCTATTGTTAAATATCTAATACTATATTTAGGATGTTTTACTAGGTTTTCACTTATTTATATTCAAATAAAATAGTCCTATCACTGTCAAAATTAAGTATCTTTTTGAGTTTTAGGTTTTTGATATATTCTTTTTTGGGAAATAGTAAATGTATTAATATTATATAAATAATGTAAAATATGTTTTTTAAGGAAATAAAGTAATTAAGTACTCAGAAAATTAAATTAACTTTAAAACTTTTACTAATTATAATTAGTAGTTAATAATTATTAATTATTAAAATTAATTTATTCAAAAATCTCATTTATTTCATTGATATACTTTTAATTATTATATTTTAACACAAAATTTTATCATGGTGTTTATTTAAAAATCTAAGTGCATTCATATTTTAATATTTTGAAATTTTATCTATTAATTTAATAATTATGATGTCATGTTGAATTTTTAATTTTAGAAATCCTCACTTAATTAAAGAAGCAAAAAATTCTGTTGAGTTTATGGCATTAAGTCTGAAATATTTAGGCCAAATGACCAATCTAACTGAAATAAGATTAAAAGGATTAAGTGGAATAAAATTAACAACAATTTCATCCATGGAAAATTTAGTTAATTTGAAAACTTTAGTAAGTATTTTACTATTAACTTTTGCAAAATTTGGAGAGTGATATGAAAAAATTTACATTTGCAAAAAGCCACTAAAGTAGAGTAACATTATTATTTAAAAATAAAAAGCGGCGAACCATGGGTTTTACTTGGTAATATTTGTGCATTACAAATTATTAAATTACCTAATTAAATAAAAATAAAAAAAGCTGTAGTATAGTGGGACATGATATCTGAAAGCGATTATAATCAGTATCATAAAAGATGCTTCGATGCAAATCTGTAGATAGTGTTTAATTTTAAGAAATTGGTGGATTATATCAAAAGCAAAATTATCTCCTATTTTTTGTAATACTTCAACTGCCATTTGCACATAGAAAATAGGTCATTTTTTTTTTTTGAACTACTAGTACATAAAATAAGATTTATTTTAACGTATATTTAAAAGACGCATCATTCCCAGAACATTTTCAAAAGTTAAGTTAAAATAGTTCTACTTATACAAATTTTTAAGTTACCCAAAATCTTTTTTTAACTTTGAAGAGGCAAAATAATCAAAATGAGTATAAATTATTATTTAATGTAAGTTAGATTCATGTAAATTTTTTATTTATTGGGGTACTCATTACTATGGCAAACTCTTATAAGGCATTTTAAAATAAATAAACAAAAATTGAACACGAAAATAGCACACAGAAGTTAAGGTGTCAGAACAAATTTTTTTTCTATTTATAGTACACGATAAGCTTTAATTTGATATATCTTTAAAGGACACAGTATTTCCGAAACATTTTCTAAAGTTAAGTTCAATAAGAAGTTGAGTTTTGTAAAATAGTTGCTATTTTAAATCCTCCCTGTGAGCAGGTTAAGTGTTACAATTTCAAAAAATTATGATTACGAATGAAAGAGAAATATCTAAGATTTCAATAAAAAAAAAACCCAGCACAGGGAGGGCGCGGCATAGTGGTGACGTAGCATAGTTGGATCAAGTATAATGATATCTGACAGTGATTAAAATCACAATCATAAAAAAAGCTTCGATGCAAATCTTTAGATAGTATTTAATTTTAAAAATTGGTGGATTATTCCAAAAGCTACATGATCTGCTATTTCCTTATTTATATCCTGATTAAGATAAAGTATGTCGAATGAAAAAGGGATATACATATTATTTCATAACAAAATTATGTTGATCCATACACTTTTTAATATGTTATAGCATTATAAAGTAAAAAATGTAAAAAATAAAATCGAGAATTTTTACACAAAAGTAGCATTTGGTAGCCATTTTCATTGTGAAGATAAAATAAAGTCCGAAATTTTTTTTTTACATAATAAAGTAGATTACATTAGCTTTAATTTAATATATATAGAAAAGTGTCAGACTTCCCGGAACACTTTCAAAAGTCAAGTTGAAAAAGTTGTCATTTTAAATCCCCCCTATGGGCAGGTAAAGGGTCAGATTTTTAAAAAAAATAATATTGATTTGGTTATTTTTAAAAAAGTTATGGCAATTTTAAGTAAAAAAAATGATGTATCAACACAAATTTTTTTTTTCTAAATGCCTATTTATTAGGTTTATATATACCTCTTTAATTTAACATACTTTTTATTTAAATTAGACAATTTTCTTTAAACGGGGGGCTTTCAAAATTTAAAAAATACGTATAAAAATTAAAACTTTTCAACTTAACTTTTGAAAATTTTCTGTAAATACTTTAAACATATGTCATTATTGCTTACAATAAATACTATAAATTTAAAAAAAAAAAATTTGTCCCGACACCTTTTTTTCTACAGGAAAATGGCCGTCGAATTTAACGAAATTTATAATTTTTATGTAAAAATCACTGTTATATATGAAATATTTTAATACTTAAAACTGCCATAACTTTTTGAAAAATGAACAAATTAAAATTATTTTTTTGTATATTGAAACCTTAAATATTTTTCTTTCATTTGATATAATTTTTTTGAAAATCTGACTCTAAACCTGCCCGCTGGATGAATTCAAAAAAATTTTTGTACACAAGTTAAGCTTTCTCAATTTTTGAAAACACTTTGTTATTTTTAAGCTTTTTAACTAAAACCTCAATCTTTTTGTATCTCTGTATCTCTATCTATTTTTTCTATATAGCAGTTCATATTTAGATGTAAATCATGTGCTACTGTGGGTGATTAAAAAGTATTCGAAAATTTTTTATAAAATTATTTATGATTAGTTTTTCTTTTGTGATCGTGCTTCCTGTATTATTCCTTTTTGTGGCTTCAAACAAACGTTCTTTTCCCCTATCATTTTGAAAAACTTCTTTGTATTTAATGTTTCTATTTCTTCTTTTACGTAGATATTAGCTTCGATGCGAAGCTGAGAAGGTATTGGTTTTACTAAGATGTGTTTTTTTTTTTTTTTTTTGTGTCTGTTACCACTTTTTCTCAGCTCTCACCAAACCGATTTCTTTCAATGATATGTCAAAAGATCACAAATCGTATCTAGTCGAAGACATTACCCTCAAAAATTGAAAAAAATTCCCTCGTTCCCCGTAAATGGGGGAAACCTCCAAAAAAATTACAAATTTAAAAATCGCTAATTTTCAAAATTTTTTCAATTTTTTTTAATTAAAATTGCTATAACTTTTTTAAAAATAAACATATCAATATAATTCTTTTTATTTATAGATGCATGATGTCATTACCTATCATTTGGTATATTTTTTTTATAAATCTGATTTTTTACCTGCCTACAGGGGGGGATTCAAAATGACAACTTTTTCACAAAAAATTGACTTTTTCAACTTAAATTTTGAAAGTGTTCCGGAAAGTCTGACACTTTTATATATATCTTAAATTAAAGCTAATGTAATATACTTTATCATGGAAAAAAAAAATTTCGGACTTTATTTTATCTTCAAGGTGAAAATGGCTACCAAATGCTATTATTGTGTGAAAATTCTCAATTTTATTTTTTACATTTTTAACTTTATAATGCTATAACTTATTGAAAAGTGTATTGATCAATATAATTTTTTTATGGGAAATACTATTTTTTAATAATCCCTTTTTCATTTGACATACTTTATCTTAATCAGGATATTAATAAGGAACTAGCAGTTTATGAAGCTTTTGGAATAATCCACCAATTTTTTAAAATTAAACTATCTAAAGATTTGCATCGAAGCGTTTTTTTTTTATAGTGATTTTAATCACTGTCAGATATCATTATACTTGATCCAACTATGCCACGTCACCACTGTGCCGCAACCCCCCTGTGCTGGGTTGGTTTTTTTCTTTTCCTTATGTTTTATTGGTCAATATTCTCTGTGTTCCATATTTTCTTACACACTTGCTGATGAGTTTTGCAGTGTCTATTTCTTCAGTTCATTTCTTTCAACCATTATTACAGGTATTGTTGAACCAATTTTCTTTAAATACATTCCTAAAATCTGTTGCACGATTAATGACTATTTTCAAATCATATTAATTCCTGTATTATCTTTTATTTGATTTATATCAATATTTTGTAATTCATGTGAAAATTTCTCTATATAACTATCATCTATTGTAACATTATTCCATTTTTGTATATTGAATTTCAGTGTGGCTTTCGTTTTCTCTAGGTTCTATTTTGTTAACCATCTTAGATTAAATTAAGCATACACTGAGTAGTGGTCAGCTACTCTATAAGTTGTCACTATATCTCCTGTTAATAAATATGTGGTCAATTCGATTATATATCCCTCAATTAGAGATTTCCAAGTGTATTTGTGTATGATTTTTCTAGAAAAGTACATATCAATCATTCTTCAAGGGTATGAAGTATATCACTCTGGTTACATTTCTGTTATATTGTAAAATGTCAGGTTCTAACTGTCCTATCTATGTGCTTTCTCCCAACCTTCACTTTCTTATTATCTGCTATCATCTTAATATACAGTATAATAATAAAACTTCATAGGTTTTTTAACTATGAGTTTTTTTATAAGGTTGCGTTGTTGTCTCTACATCAGAGTACACTGATTCACCAACCTAAAGAGTCTTTCAACACCCAGATGGTGGGAATGTCAGCATGGCTATTGCAAATATATTTTGTAGTCTATTGGGCAAGGTTTCACAAAGACTGGGAGCCTTTACACTTGTACATCTGTAACCAATTAAGGCACTTTATACGGCTTTAGTATAACTTAAAAGTGAAACAATTAATTTACTTAAAAAAACATAATATCAAAAAAAAATCATACACCTAACTTACAGAGAAGAAATTTGTTTACATATTAACTTTAGCTTGGAGTACAATACTTAAGTATTCTTTTTAAATAAATAAATAAATAATTATTTTTTAGTCATTAACTTCAATCAAACAATTTCCAAAAGATATTTGTAAAAGTTTGGATTCGGTTTCAACAAGTCTAGAGTTTTTGGAAATTGGTGATTGTGACTGCATGCCACATGATTTTGCAACATCATTAAGAAAATTTATTAATTTGAGATCTTTAAGACTAGAAAATTGTTGTGGACGGTGGGATACATATGCTCAATCAGTTTTCAGTGCTATTAGAAGTTTAGAGAAGCTTAATATTTTGGAACTTATTAATATAGAATTCAGTAATTGTGTAGAAGATGAATTAGAAAAATGTGATGGAATTCGAGGATTACTCATCATTCCGGCTTATGTTAGTCAAGTAAGTGCCATAAAATAGTAAGAATTTGTAACCTTTTTTTTTTTTTTTATTATAAATTTTAATTTCAGTCTGCTACAACTAATTGTCACTTAATTGATTGCCTCAAAAAACTGTCTGGAACATTGACACATTTAGTTTGGGGATTAACTCATGAACTTCTAAGAGTAACAGATCTATTTATCACTCAATATCAACAAAATCAACATACAATAGGTTACAATTTAGAATTGTCTCATACTAAAGAAACTTCAAATAATATACCAATATTGAGAACAAGAAAAATGAGGCAAAAACCAGGGGAATTAATACTGGAGAAAGATAAAGAAAAAGACAAACAAGACAATGTTGACATATTATCAGTTCCTGCTCTTGAAACATTATTAGAAAATATGATGATTGGCGCCAAAACTAAAGTGATCAAAGTTCCATTTTCTGCTACAACTAGAGTATATTTAGCAGAGCAGTTTAGTGATCTTTAATATACTTGAATCTTAAATATTAGAAATTTTGTCCATTTATTTAAAAATGTAGAATTAAATAAAAAATATAATTGTATGCTATTATTTGAGCAATTGTCTCAAAATTATTATTATCAGTTAATATATTTATAAATATGGATTCTTACAATTTTCGTGTATTTTTTCTTTCTATTTTTGTAAATATAATGTGACTTTAAATTAAATTTATAACTTGATTGTTATTATACCAATATTTAACTCTAATAATTTTTGTTTCAATTCAGCCTTAAATTTGAAATTAATAATCTAATTATAATATATGTACATGACATTATAATTGAAAGTGTCTTATTTTATGACTTAACTTTTTTACAATGTTCTTTGATCTACAATGTAAATTTAGTGGATTGCTATGTTTTGGTAATAAAAGGTTATACAGTTTTGTAAAAATCGTGTCATATTTATATGCTATTGTATATGATTTAAAAATTGCCTTTTTGGTAACATAAAAAAAATTGTAATACAGGAGACTGTTTATCATAACTCACTTAATTACTTATAAAATTAAAATAATTTTGGTAATATTTTTTGTTTTTATTAGTTACGTTTTTGTATAGCCTGTATTATAAAAAAATTATCTAATTAAGAAAAATTACTGATCGTCGATCAGTAATTTTTTGTATTCTGTGTTCAGTGGCGTATTCAGAGGATCAAATAGGGCTAAGCTCACTTCATTACTCGTACTAAACCAATGTTAGCTTCGATGCGAAGCTGAGAAGGTAATAATTTTACTATGATGTGTTATTTTTTTGTGTCTGTATACGCTCAATCTCAGCTCTCACTGAACCGATTTTGGTGAAAAATATGTCAAAAGATCACAAATCGTATCTAGTTGAAGACATTACCCTCAAAAATTGAAAAAAAATCCCTCGTTCCCCGTAAACGGGTAAAATCCCCCAAAAAATTCAAAATTAAAAAATCGCTAATTTTCGATATTTTTTCATTTTTTTTTACTTAAAATTGCCATAACTTTTAAAAATGACCGAATCACTATCATTTTTTATTTATAGATACCTTAGATATTTACCTATCATTTTATATATTTGACCCTTTCCCTGCCCACAGAAAGGGATTCAAAATGACAACTTTTTCAACTTAATTTTTGAAAGTATTCCGGAAAGACTGATGCTTTTATATATATCTTAAATTAAAGCTTATGTAAAATACTTTAATTTGAAAAAAAAAAATTTGACCTCTGGGTTTGTCTTCATGGTAAAAATGACTACCGTATTCAAAATTTTGCTATTTTTGTGTTAAAATTCTAGGTTTCGTTTTTTATTTTATTTTAAAATACCTGACAAGGGGAGTACAGATTTTCATAAATATTATATAAATTAAAATTAATATAGCACAGAAAGTTAAACTTATTTAAATTTGTTTGCTTCTTTTAAGTCGAGAAAAATAATTTTGAAATTTGATTTAGCTTAAATAGCCAATTTTTTCATTCGACTGTAACAACATACGGTTGCCGAGTTGATAAAGCTTATTTTTTACACGCTTGGGGTACGAGGTTCCAACCCGCGTATGGCAATGAATTTTTTGCATTGTTTCTTAATTCTTTTTTAGTTAGTATAAATTTTTAACTCGTTTGTATTTATCTCATTTATATTCAATAACTTCAATAAAGATCAAGGATCCCATCACTTTAGTCGCCCCTTGTAAGAAGAAATTTCTTATTCGTATTAAAATTATTTTACTATATTTTAAGTTTTAGCTTCGATGCAAAGCTGAGAAGATATATTTTTGTGACTATCATTTATTTTCTCTGCTCTAACTTGACCTACTTTTTTCAACGATACGTCAAATGACTACAATTTGTATCTAGTTGAAGATATTACCCTCAAAAATTGAAAAAATAATTCTAATTTATCAATTAAACAGTTAGTTATTCCATCGTCTCCATAAAGACAATTAAAATCATTAATTTCTAATGTTTTCAAAGTATTTATTGACGAATTAAGTTTGATATGATAGGTTTCAACTACAAAATTAAATCATTTTACTTTGTAATTTAATAATTTTTTTACTCTATTTGTGTGCTATTACTAGACTATAATATTACAAATTTTTTTGTAACATGTTGCTATATAAATCATTTCTAAAAAAAATGATTGTTTTTTCTCCTGAATTAACAATTGATTTTTACAAATATAATCAAATTTTATAATACGCTCAATTGAGTAAATCTTTTTAACAACTTTGTTTTGATTGGTTCATTTAGTTAAAGTAAATCATTAAAATTAATTAAGTTCTCAATATTTCAATTGTAGAATCTTTTCAAACAACAAAAGTTCCTAGGAAATTATTACTATTACTTCTATTTAAGTTATCTATTACCATAAAAATGCAAAAAAATATTGAGCTTTTCTTATAAATTTACAATAAATAGTAATTATAAAACTTTCTGACTACATATTGATCCTAACGATACAATTTTTTTAATTGTCATAAAATTTTCTATTTAATGATGTCAATGATTTGCAAGTAGAAGATAAATCGTCATCCCTCCTGTGGGTAGATAAAGGGTCGGATTATCAAAAAATGCATATCAAATGAAAGGAAAATATCTAAGGTTTCAATATAAAAATACATTATTTTAATTTTTTAATATTTTAAAAAGTTATGGCAGTTTTAAATACCAAAATAACATTTTTACACGAAAATTACATTTTTTGTTCAATTTTGACAGTCATTGCAAGTCGTCAGGAGAATTTTTTTTTTAATTTATAATACGTAACATAAGCTTTAATTTGACATATGTTTAAAGAACGCAGTTATTCCAAAACATTTTCAAAAGTTAAGTTTAATAAGTTCCACTTTTTATACGTATGTTCTAAGCTTTGCATGCCTCCTGTATAAGTGGAAATAGCTCGATTTAAAATAAAAGTATGTCGGATAAAAGGGATATATATATCCCTTAATATATTGAGAAATAAAAATTTGTGTTGATCTATACATTTTTCAAAAAGTTATAGCAATTTAAAGTTGAAAATTAAAAATCGAAAATTGAAAATTTTAACACAAAAATAGCATTTTTTTAACTGTGGCAACCGTTTGCACGTAGAAGATAAGTCGTCGGGACAAATTTTTATTTTTTTAATTCATAGTACGTAATATAAGCTTTAATTTGACATATTTTTAAAGGATGCAGTTTTTCCGAAACATTTTCAAACGTTAAGTTGAGTTTTGTAAAAGTTGCTATTTTGAATCCCCCTCAGGGTAGATAAAGTGTCAGATTATCAAAAAATGTATATGAAATGAAATGAAAATATCTAAGGTTTCAATATAAAAAATAAAACATTTTGATTCATTCATTAACACGCTTATATTAGTTTCACTTGTATGTTGTGGGTTGTTTGTTGCGAGTTGTGAGTTGTGGGATGTTTGTAACTTTCCACGCGGCACGTGTCTACGGCCTTGAGACTAGACGGTCGTAATGCAGTCACCCCACCCCGCTCACCACTTGTAGACAACAATATTTTCCAACCCGTAGACGCGCGCGTGTCATCAATTATATATATATATATATAACAAATTTTTATTGTGATTGAGACGGCCACGCGTCGTTTTACGCCGCGGTGCAAAGTCCAGTAAGTGCCGCACGGCCGACGAAGTCCCGCTGTCAATGATACCGTAGTCTTTATCTCGTTGTCAAAGTGACAACGTCAACAAACCGATCCGCAATCGCGCACTGTTGTCATTTACGCTGCTAACCTTTTGACGTGACAAATGTTACGTGACAACACAAATGTGGTGGTGTTGTTCCGGCAGGATGAAGTTAATCTACGGCACGCGTACGATGAATACGTGTGTTGCGATATGAAATTTGGAGAATTCATAGAGTTTTGCAAAGAGTGTTGGAACAAGGATCGGTACGGATTCGCAGTGATTTGTATGGACTTTGCGCGGGACGACGGTCGATACAGATACAAGTTTGACACATTTGTTACAATATAAGTGCCGATAAGGAAATATTGCTGAAAATGTTGACTGAAGCCCGGGAAAATGTTCGAAAAAAGTACACAGAATTGCGTCGTGGCGAAGTGGATTCGTTGACTCGCGTAAAACGTCAGTTGGCGCCAATCATTAAACCATTAGATAAAATTGCGTCACAGCAACAGCAACAACAGCAAAACAACAATNAACAACAACAAGAACAATTACAGCAAACTATCAAGAGTTTAAACGATGATATATACACTGTGGAACACGATGACGGGTTTTTCCATCAGTACATGTATCAATGGTCAATGAACCCCAACAGAGATAAAATGTATGGACCAAAGGTATCACCAGATGGAACAATGACATTAGGTGAAGCCGACAATATCTTTCTCAATAGAGGAACAATTAATGTTTTAGATGAAAAATTCCCACTGACTATGGGTCTTGTGGATTTACTGTTTTCGAAAAACCCTGGTGTTTACTCCGAATCGGATTTGCATGCGTAAAAAACGATTCTCGGCAAAACTAGTGTGCATTTAAATAAAGACGGAACATTGAATAAAGGTGGGCAAAAGTATGTAAACACCATTAAACCATTGTTTGATAACGGTGATGGTGGTAACGCAAACAATTCCTTACCGNGTGGTAACCCAAACAATTCCTTACCGTTGTTTGAAAGCAGCAGCAGCAACATCAGTGACACATCCATTATCGGTGCGGGTCTACAATTGAGATTGAACAACAAGAAAAAAGATTACATGTACTGGGACGACCTCAACGAGCTTGTGGAACGTTTACGTTTATTGATATCAGTCCGGTCGTCTGGCAACACTGGAGTTTCACCGGAAATCTTTTCTATATTGGAAGAGCTGCAGGAAGCCGGTTACATTTAACAGGTACCAGCGGCGTTATGAATAAGAACATTGTTAACGAACTCCACCGGCAGGCCCGCAGGACGTATACCCGTGCGCGGATTTTAACGTGTGTCGATGGATTTTCAAAATACGNAATACGCGTGGGCCATCCCGTTGAAAAATAAAACGGCCAACGAAGTTACCGCAGCCATGAACGGAATACTGAAACATGGTCGTCATCCTAAGCTTTTGCAAACGGACAATGGTAAAGAATTTTACAATAAACAATTTCAAAAACTGATGTCACAATACGCAATCAATCATTACTAGGGCCGTATTTAGGGGGTGGTACGGGTAGGCTTATGCCCGGGGTGGCAAAATATTTTAGCAAAATTTATTTTAAAAATGTAATAAAAAAAAAAATAATTGCATTTTATTTAATATTTTTGTAATTTGTATTTTAGAAAAATGTTATGAACTACTGTTTATATAGCTGTATTACTGCTACAAACTAAGATACGTAGTATATATATAGTATAATCTTGATCCGTGAAAATGATGAAATAGTTGATCTAGAAGAAGTTAATTTGCCTAGTGATTTAGAATTCAAAGTCAATACATATTAAGTAATTTGTGACTCTATAATTAAAGAATTAACAACTAGAAAGTTGGCATATGATAATGTAATAACTAAGTACAGTTTCTTTTTAAAACTTTATACAATGAAAACATCGGAATATATGTATGTATAGCTGATATGTATAAGCTGAAAATTTATACTTGATATACAAAAGTGATTTAGATGAAACTTTTGTAAATGAGTGTATCCATTTCCAAAGTCATCTACAAAATATAAAATATCATCCTAAAAGTATAATTTATATGAGTACCATGATGAAGAAACATGAGTTAGAGGATATTTTTCCATATGTAAGTATAGCATTACGTATGTTTCTTTGTACTCCAGCGACCAATTGTATCTCAGAACGGTCATTTTCAACACTTAGACGTATAAAAACATATCTATGGTCAAATATATCCACAGACAGACTAAATGCACTGGAAATTTGTAATATTGAATCTCAATTAACTCATCAGATTAATTATAGCGACATAATTGAAGAATTTGCCAATAATCAAGCAAGGAAAAAAATACTTAAAAAAAAAGAAAATTGTATTTTTAATTATGTTATAATTTGTTAATTAAAAAAAGTATTAAATAATTCTCATTTATTAATTATTAAGTTGGATTTTTTGGATTTTAATATTAAAGAATCAATTATGAACGAAATAAATAGTGTTATATTATTATTATTATTTATTGTGGTGATGAGGGGGGGGGTATAAATTATATACCCGGGGTGCCAAATTTTTTAATACGGGTCTGATCATTACTCCACTTATTCCACGATGAAAGCGTGTCTAGTGGAACGTTTTAACCGCACGCTGAAAAACGCAGTGCGGCGTGACTTAAGTGCACGTGTCTCGTACAAATGGGTGAATCGGTTGTCTGCGCTGTTGCACGACTACAATAACGTGCGTAAGCATTGAACAATCGGAATGATACCGGTGCAAGCGGTGAAAAACCCAGACCTGGGGGTCTATTTTTGAATCGTCTGTTCACGAACTTGTACGTTCAGATTTTATTTTATGTAGGTTCATATAGCGAACGTTGTTCGTGAACACGTTCGGAACATATGAAACATCGAACGGACTACCGTTTAGAACAATAAAAAACGTTCGTTCTCGACGGATGACAGGAACCGTCCGTTAGCGAACGGTGGGTCGAACGGACGGTCATAAATAACAAAAGAAAGGTTTGACCCTTACACTTGCCTTTTAGACAAACATATTTACCTAAAATATAATTTTGAATTAAAATCGTTTTAATTAAAAAATTTATTAAACAAATCAATTATTCATAGAAGTAGCTATAATCGGAAATAGGGGAACTAAGGCCCCCCAGTTTGAGTAAGATTTTCTAATTGACTTAGGAACATAAAAAAAATATATTTATTATAATAAATATTATTACAATTAATTATGTTGTTACACAAAACATAAATTAGTTTAAAAAAATGATTGAAATTTACAAACAAAAATTGTTAGTTAAATATTGAAAATTATTTTAAATACTACTATTATCTATGTGCAATATAATATAAACTATATCAATTACTAATTGATCATTAAATTTTATTATTAAAAATTGTTATGTATATTTATGTTATCATATTTTCACATTTACTTTTTTATATTCATTTATAAAATGCATTTTCAAATAATTTCAAGGCAACTTACAGCGCATCAATGATACATAATAATTGTTTACTATCTCATTAAATGCAGTGAGACCTTTTTTGAGATAACTGAGTAATATAAACAAAAATCGCATTATTTAATAAAATTCACATGAAAAATGCAACCATAAAATACATTGTATACAGAGTGATTTTTTTATCATAACCCCTCAATTACTTACAAAATAATAATAATTACAATAAACATTTTTTTTTTTATTATCCTTAGTTACACATTATTCTTGAATTATTAACTATGTAAAACTTTTTAAGTTCATCCCTTATGCCTAGTAAGGGTGTCAACTTTTTTTTTTTAAATGTGAGTACATATTTTGAATTTAATAAAATGTTTGAGTTTTTAATTTAATTGTAGAATGCATTTGAATTTTTAATATACTTTTATTTGTTTATTAAATATAAACATTTAAAGTTTCAAATTTTTGAGTTAATATACATATATAATACACAAGGGTTTACAAATACAGGTAGCTAATTTGATACAGTCGTTGAAGGTTGGTTGGTTTACGAGCTTGCTTAGACGTTCGGACCTGGAGATTAGTTCAATGCGGATACGTTTCCACATGTTCTCCATGGTTTTCCTTATAAAATATAAATATTTATCGAATAACCCACAACTGCTTTAGCATTGAACGTGCACTTACCAAAGACGGCATTATTCATTAATTTGAAAAACGCTATTTCAAAAGCATTTGCTGCCTGTTTCCGCATTTCAGTGTTCAACTCAATGTACGGTTTCAACCAAGCACTTTGTTGAAACTCTAAAACGCGGTGCACCTGTATGACAAACATATTAATATCATAGCTAATAGTCCGTGTGCGATCGCCTGTTTCAAGTTGACATAGTGTACGACGTACCGTTGTTTGGGTTTCAAAGTGGCCATGAGTTTGGTCTCCTTGGAACCCGGTGGTACATCGTTGCCAGGCAAGAACGGCAAGTCGTTGTGCTCGTCATGCAGCTCTTCTGGATACGATACGTCCACTTCATATATTCGTCCCGTATTACCATTGTCCGAAAGCAATTGGAGGTCGGCCAGAGGATCTGCTCCTTCATACCACCGGAAGCCACCGTACGGCATGGGCTGACTCATAGCCCACTCGTAAAGGTTTGTACAACCTTGTAAAGGTTGTGGAACGTAACCACGGAACGGTCGATTTCCACATGGCTCAGTTCTTATCGGGTCATGGATATTTTCAGACCTACCTCTACAAGTATAAGAGAGTGGCCAGTCCGGAGTGCGTGTCCTGTGGGGCCCAATTCGACACTGCAGAACACACGTTTTTCCAGTGTGAATGCTGGTGTAGAGAGCTTATGACTTTGGAAGCATACCTGAATGCACAAGTCACGCCGGAGAGCATTGTGCGAATCATGCTGAGGAGCAGACAGGAATGGGATCTGGTAAGGACATACGTGGAGAACATACTGGTGACAAAAGAGTGCGAGGAAAGGCGGAGGCAGGGTACGTGACTTGAAGGTGGCGGTCTGGATAGACGACCTAAGAAGATAAATGGACAGATCCGGGAGCAGGGCTCAAATGTGTAATATTGTAAATAGATGAAATAATGTACAGTAGAATTAAGATAAAATAATGAATGTTTAGTATTAGAATAGATTAAGAACATAGCAAATAAAATTGGTGTTTTTAAAATAAATAAACGTTGGCATCTCGGGGGAAAGCAAAGCAAAGGCAGTACTCCTCCCTGGTGTCAATTCAAAGATAAAAAAAAAAGTATAGATACCTATGCGATTGTCAATTTTCCACGTTTTTCCGATAAAACCAAACGGCTCCTCGCTTCAATGCGGAATCAATCTCGATGAAATTTTTCGCGTCCGGCAATTGTATACGCAACCTTTTCGATTCTACCCTACTGTTGTTAGCCCTACGTTTAACTGAATGATGGTGTGGAACAGTCGCGGAAGAGGTGGCTATGATATAATGTGTATAAAACAATTTGTGTATCGAAAATATCGAAATATTCAATCAAAAAAACTTACCTTGTGCAGCACCAGTAAAATTAACATCAGCCATTGTTATTCGATTTTAAATTTAAATAAAAAATAAATACTAGTACTTGCTTACGTTTAACCGAATATTTTTAAGCAATATGTTAACGAGCCGTTAATAACGCTTAGTCAAAGAGTGAATATAATCTTTATTGATGTCTTTATAAATACGGATTGTTACTGTATTAACCGCTGTACCAATGTTGGTGGTGCGCGGTCATTAATCGCACAAGTACATCGTATATCGTGAGCAAAATGACTAAAGTATATCAAGTGGTCTGAAAAAAAAATATTCAAGTTTCTACATGTTATACAGCACTTACATTAAATTTTATAAACGCTATCCAAGACAATTAGTTGATAAATTGAATCGTTATTTATAATAGCGTGAAAACATTCAGTCTTAAAGTGAAATGTTTAGACATATATGTCATTAGGATTTAAAACAGACGCCTTTGTAAAAATTATGACCGTCTGCCGTCTCTAATGTGTTGATGGATGAAGAATGCAATCCGTCCAGTCGAAGCTATTATTTTATTAAAAATAATTAATTACAGTTGTTAAATACAGAAATGATTTATAACAATGGGAGGGATACCAGTAATAATTCAGACAAAATATATATATACAATGTTACAATACAATGTTTCGAACTAATTTTTTTTACAAATTAGGTAAAATTAACATTTTCCGTACATAATTTATCTAAATATATGCATGTCGCATATCAAAATAGCGGATTCGACATTTAAAATTTATATTTTTCACCGTAACCGTATAGCTTACCTGGAAAATGCATTTTTTTTTTTCGTCAAATAACCGATATTATGTATATACTATATGGCCGAGCATAATTTAGGCGCGTGACAATTTGTGTTAGTTTACGTCGTGTTTCATCCCCCCCCCAACTTTCCTATTAAGTTAGATTACCTTAAGTTTCATTCCCCCACCCCAATCGTAAGACATGGTGGAAGAGGAGAGGTTCTTCTTAGGTTAGTTTACGTTGGCTTTCGTCATTGCCCCTCCCATTGCAATATGTTAGTTTACGTTGGATTTACTCCCCCCTCTTCCCCATCACTACGGTGTTGTGGTGGGGGTGGATGAAGCGGAGAGGGCTTAGAATTACCCTACTAGTGACAGACACAAAAAAAAATTAACACATCATGTTAAAGTAATACCTTCTCAGCTTCGCATCGAATCTAAAATGTGGGGTTCTAAAAGTTAAATTAAAAGAATATACTTTAAAGTAACAGTAGGAATATAGTAACAATATATTTTGTCTAGAGCTATTGACTATTAAGCGCATGAATGTTTTAAGGAAGGGGGATTGGAGAATAAAACTTCTTCGATGAAAATATTTAGTTAAACATATTTTAAAGCGGCAAAACAAATTTTTAATGTTTATCTATCCTAAGAAAAAATTAACTAAAACTTTTTTCGTCAAAAAAAACTTATATTTCATGTATGCTATATGGCCGACCGCCCGCTGTGTCATAATCCAAACAAATAAATAAATAATAAATATATTCAGTTTTTATTAATAAATTACACAAAATCAAAATGTTACGTACAATTTTTATCTAAAATTAAAATAACTGGCTATACTGTAGGGTTAATTTTGATATATCATACTTGATACAATGCACACTGTAGGGATAAGCTTACTGCTACCCCGACGGCGTGCATCGTATTATTATCGCACTAAAGAGGTGGAAACTATGGCGATTTACGCCGCTGTCATCAGGGCGGTTACACGACCTATGACTTATACTCCGTCTACGTCGACGGACATCGATTATGCAATATATCGTGCAACTGTTTGATGTACAATTATCAGGGTAGGATGTAGGCAGGGGGAGATTCTTTAACATTATTGTATGGGATATAATCGACATAAAAGGGCATTTGTATGACGTAACATCTGTGATGTTGCTGGTCGAGGGGCACGCGTTGCTGTATACGCCACACCAACAATGACTTATCTATAGCTGACAACCTACCCTCCATCAACCCAAATTAATATCGAAATTTTAATCATTACACACTTGATTTACGACTTTACCTATATCGATTGACATTAATTAACTCTTTAATTACCATTAACATTCTTAATTATTGCTTATAGATGACGCTTGTCACTAATTATCATGGCGGCATCTTTTGTTCTCTAGAACACACTATTTCTATACTACTGTGAATGTGTCTCAACGTTAGTCTCTCAAATTTGATGAAGTGACCAATTCTATTTACAGAAAAATGAAGTAACCTGGCAAAAGAATGAAAAGGATAAACTGATTGAGATTCCAGAAAGAAAGAAAAACAAGCTAGCCTTGAATTCAATATTATCTCAGAATAGTTTGATAGATAGGTTTAGTATTTAGTCACGGATCGTTAGATTTACTGCGAATGCTCTTCACTAAAGAAATAATATGCAAAGAAAACAGAATGGTTATCTAGCACAGAGTTAAAAAGAGCAGAATTACTATGTTTCAAAATTGTGCAGACTGAAAAATTTATGGAACAAATTCGAAACAGAAGTATACTTAAACATGCATAATATTGTACGAGTAGTCTCAATGCGTTTGCCAACCGATGAGCAATTAAAGTGAACAGTCACAAACCTGTATCCACAACCTGAAATTGAGCATTAAGCTCATGTAAGAGGGTATTTTTGTTACCAGCCGGCAAAATTGTAACTTATTCTGATATGTAGTATTAACAAAAAAATAAAAATGTGCCCAATAAGTCAAATGTTATTTCATCATTAAACGTAAAACCAACGATTTATTTGAAGTAAAGTTAAGTTTTTGATATATTGGTCAATAAAATGTCGCTATGCGTCACTGATAAGCCGGATCATACGATCGCTTTACGCAAAGTTGATCCACCAAGTTATACCTCAAATCAAACTCTATTTACAGATTTGCAAGATTACAGTTGATACAAGGATCCTGGTTATAAAACCATTTTTATTTTATGTATTTGAATTATTACTCTATCATAATCTATCATACAAAATAATACAAGGCATTAAAAGACATATAAGGCGTTATGTACAATTGATGTCAATTTTAATTTATATAACCATAGTAATTAAACAAAAATATAAATAGTGTTAATTTAAATGAGAGGATATAATAGCTTATAGAAATACATTTTTCATTAAACATGATTTTTTACAAAGAAAATTTTTTTATAGATATTATCAATGAATTATCTAACAAATTCACATATACAAAAATTTCTTGTGAGTTAAATTGCTGTGAATCGTTTAAAACTAGTAAGCAAATAAGCATTACAAACATCATAGAGACTAACACGTTAAGAAACCTATTTATAATCTGCAGAAGTTGTCTTTATTGGATTATAATATAATCAATTGGATAATAGCATAATCCAAATTAGTCTTTATAGCCCATATAATAAGGTAAAACAAATAATCATAGGAATAATTTGAATAAAATATTTGATGGATCTAACTTAATTTTACACCTTAATAAAAATATTTCTGTTTAAATTTTCTTAATTTTTTAGTAGGCTTCGATAAAATTACAAGGCGCATTCAGAATTCTCTCAAAATGCTAATTAGAATATTAATCTAGTAATAATTAATGAACATTTTTAAACTTTAATTTATGTACCTTTCTTTCCTTAATTACCTATTTTTCCTTTAAATTATTTTGAATAAAAATGTTAATAAATATTTATTATACAATATAATTAATTTAATTATGTTATTTAGGTTCTTTATTTAAGCTAACACATGATGAAATCGTAAAAATAATAAAGTATATGTTTATCAAACTTAATGAAGTGCACAATAATTATAAAAGTAAAGAGCGAGAAATAACTGAATACAAGTCAAAACTAAATAGACTTTTATTTGAAAAGGAAAAAAAAAGTAATAAAATAAAATAATTTAACATGAATACTATAGTTATTTATACTTAATTTCCCTTTTTCTTGCAAACGTAATAATTATAGGCGTGTTTACATCATTTTCGCTGATTAAGAATTAAAGCTTCAAATAGGGTCTAGAACGTTTAACTTCTTCTGTCCTTAATGCCATTATCCCCTCACACACTTTTCAAAAATTATATATATTGTAAAATAAAAAATATCTTTTTGTGAGAAGAATATAAAATTTTAGCTCCCTAAGTTTTTTTTTTATTTTATGCCGTTCACAAGCTACAAAAAATAATAAGACACTAGGTATTCAAAAGGATACGAAAATGAAATTATCAAATGTTCAAAAAATAAATTATTTAATAATATTTTTAAAACATAAAAGTAAAGACAATTGTTAGGGTTTGCTTAATACTTGTGGATCTTGGTCAAAACCAAGAATCGGAAGTTACCCGATGTCTGCCCAAATACTGTCCCTAGTTCCTTACGTGAGTTTTAATTACATAAAAGAGACACAGGGAATCGTGTACCTCAGTTATTTATGAGAGATTATATAATAAAGTAAATTATTGTTTTATATCAACGAAAAAGTAAAGTTATATTTTAAACAGAACTTAGGCAAATGGTCCCATTTTGGATATAAGCGGGGTCATCAGGTAAGAGAAATTAAAGTAGTGAGAGATGAAGAAGGTCTAAAGAATAAACCGTTTGATACCAGCCGTACAACGTGTTTTAGCTGCTTCACCAGCCATGTGTACAGGCTTACCCAACGTTTGTAGTGTCAACGGTGTAGGGACGTCATCACTCAACTCTTGCCTGATATCATATAAGAGTAGGTACGTAAAATATTGGAACATTAACTGATAAAGGTAAAGAATTAGTACAAGTATTGAAGAGGTGAAAAGTTGATATTTGTTGTGAGCAGGAAACTAAGTGGAAAACGAGGGAAATTGGTGAGGCTTATAAAATAATATACTCAGGCAAGACCAATACAAAGAATGGTGTGTGGATTATAATGAATGAGGAGAAGAAAAGTAAAGTAGTAAAAGTAGTTAGGCAAAGTGAGAAAATTATAGTCGTAAAATTAATTTTTGAGGAAAAAGTAGTAAAGTGGACCTGATGTTATGGAGCCAGAAAGCGTGGCTGCTTCTGTCTCAGGCATTTTGCTTCTTCCTTCTTTTTCAGGACAGATTCGGTGAACGCCTGGATGAGCCTCCACGTCTCCCGGCTCTCCAATATCAGGTCTACCACGGACCCGACTCGGAACGTGAACTCTAGTCGGAACTCCAAAGATTCTCGCTTCTGGTCCTATGTCTTGCTCTGGGAGAGGGTGTGCAGAGTGCTATTTGCCTTTCTTAGGCGATCTAGAGGACCTATCAGCTCACGAAAACGGAATGGAAAAAAATAATGGAAATTGACCATTTCTGAAGATAAAAATAGTTAAAATATATAGTAATTAACTAACAAAATAATAACCAGACCACGTGGTCAGTTAACCAAAATAAAAGATAAAATAAATAATTTTAAATGAGCACATAGTGTAAAAAAAAATATTGTATTACTATACAATTGTTGAGGTATCCTAAAAGATCATTTTGATTTTGATGCGGTGACATTACTATTACCAAGACAAATTGAAAACGTCCCACTCCATCTTAGAAGTTGATAGTAACGTGATGACTATAATGATATTGACCAAGTTATGTACTTTTTTTTGAACATAACCATACTATTTCCCATCTACCAAGCCGGTTTGTTATCACCTGGGAGTGGGAAGTGGACAGTGTAGCGATAGCGTTAGTTGCCCGTGGATAAATATAGTAGTATTTAGGATAAGGGAAACATAAGTTGTAGAACAATTCATTGACTTACTAAATAAAATCTGTGTGTATATGTGTAACACTGAATCTACAAATGTACAACGCGCATTTTTTGAATATATTTACCTGTGACTTTATACACAACATTATTTTATTACATTACAACATATTGATATAATTATAGTAAAATATTTATAATAAAAATTGATCACTTGAGTTTTTTTCTAGTCGAGGTGTCAGTATGTGTTTAGCGTTGATAATAGTAACATTGTTTCCAAAATACGTATCCGCGACGTTTCAGTAATTTTTTGTGGCTTTTGAGTTTAATATTTTTTAGTTTTTAAATTAAAAATATTTTTGTATAGTTTTAATTTTATTTAAAATTTTATCCTCTTATACATTGTAATTTAAAATAATTGTATCCCTGTGTTCATATATTTATGTTTATTGTTAATAGAGATTTTTAAAAACAAGTTAGAAGAAAAAAAGATGAGCTTATTCATATTGAAAAATGAAATAGAAAAGATGTTGAACAGAAACCAACAAATATTAATATTTATTGAAGAAAAAAAAAAAATATTAAGTAAATATATTAGCATCAATGATTATATTTAAAAGGGGTAAAAATTATTTCATTTTTACTGTAAAATTATAATAACATAGTTTCTTCATGATAAACTCAATTATTTAATTTATTTTTTATTTTGCATGTATTATTATTATTATATAAATTATTGTTTTGTGTGTCTATTGAGAGTAAAATATTACCAATAAATATCAAATCATAATTTTACACAGGAATATGAGATATAATAGTCAAATATAATATATTTCGTAATTCAGGCAAAATTTATGATTTGATATCAATACAATAGGAACTATTAAATGAAACTAAATGTTTAATATTAAAAAGACAAAAAATTAAAACGAAAAAATCAATTGCATGAAAAAGTCATAAGGGGTGTCTTAATTATTTACAAAATAATAATAATTTCAGGAATATTACTTTTGGTATAGTTCAGTTTCATATATTTCTTGATTTTTCAGTTATAAATTACTTTTTTAATTCATCCCTTATATTTTACAAGCGTGTTACCTCTATTTTTTAAATATACATATAATTAGACTATAAAATAAAAATAATATAACTGTGAAAATGACTGGTCTATAATCTTCTTCTTCTTCCTCGCCTTAATCCCAACTACTTGGAGTCAGCCACCCTTATCCTTAACTTCTACTTGACACGATCTCCCACATCTTCTACACTCACATTAGCTGTCCTCATATCGCTTCAATAGCATCCCTCCATTTCTTTTTTTTAGTCTTCCTCTATCTCTTCTTCCTTTAACATTCATTTCTATAATTGTTCTTACAGCTTCCGATTCTTCTCTCCTCATAACATGACCAAACCATCTAAGTCTATTTTCTTTCATCTTATTTACAATTGACGCTACACCTTATACTCTCTCTTTTATGCTCGTTCCTTATTCTATCTTTTCTAGTCACTCCACTCATCCATCTAATCATTCTCATCTCTGCTACACTCATTCTCAGCTCTACTTTTTTATCAACCACCCAACACTATGAACCATACGTATAGCTGCCCTCACTACAGTATCGTAGAATTTAATTTTCAGTCTCATTAGAATTCTTTTATTGCATAACACACCAGACGTTTCTCTCCACTTTACTCATTCGCATTTAATCATGTGCCTTACATCCTAGTCAATACCACCTCTCTTTTGCACAACTGACCCTAAATACTTAAAACTCTCCGGCTCTCCAATCACGTCCTCGCCTATTGTCACTGACCTTCTCATTTCACCTACCTCGTGTTCTCCTTTGTCAAACTCGTACTCTATATACTCTGTTTTACTTATACTTAGTCTTAAACCCTTTTCATTAAGAGCTGATCTCCATACTTCTGGCCTTTGATTAATTTCCTACCTATTTTCTTTTATTAACACTATATCGTCAGCAAACAACATGTACCACGGCACCTCTCCTTGTATTCCTCTAGTAATTTCATACATCACTATAGAGAATAAGTAAGGACTTAAAGCAGAATCTTGGTGCACTTCTACTCTTACCCGAAAACCTTCTATTACTCCTCTTATGCTTTTTACCCTAGTACAAGTGCCATCATACATATCTTCTATTATATTAATGTACCTTTTCGGGACTCCTTTTCTCATTAATGACCACTTTAAAACCTCTCTCGATACTCTATCATACGCTTTCTCCAAATCTATAAATACCATACAAAGCTTATTCTTCTTTTCCCTAAACTTTTCTATTAGTTGCCTCACTCAAAATAATGGCTCCATTGTTGACTTACCAGGCATAAATCCAAACTGGTTTTTAGATACCGATGTCTCATTTCTTATTCTCTTATCTATTATTTTTCCCAAATTTTCATACTGTGACTCATAATTTTATAATCTAAGTCTATAATTTCCACACTCCTTTACGTCACCTTTACCTTTAAATATCGACACCACAATATTATTTCTCCATTTATTTGGAATTTTCCCTTCTAATAAGATTTTATTTAAAAGTTTCCTTCAACTACCTTATGCCAACACCGTCTAATATTTTCCATACTTCTACTGACACTTCATCTGGCCCCACTGCTTTATTCTTTTTCATTGATGCCACAGCGTCCCATACCTCTTTCTCACTAATTAAATCTACCAGTCCCTCATTCCACGAGATATCCTCTAATGTGTCTTTTGGGTACTTCTCATTCAGTAATTTTTCAAAATATTCTTTCCACCTTTTTCTTCACATCATCATCACTCGAGAGTACCTTATTATCAACACTTTTTAATAATATAATAATAGTTTAAAATAATGACTGAAGTATTTACTGAAGTATAATTTATTATGAAAAAAAAAATGTTGACACACTTATTAGGTATTAGGAATGGACAAATAAAAATATATAATAATTGATAAATTTAGAAATATTTGTGTCTATTTTTCCAAAAATAAATGTCAGTTTTAGTAATTATTTAGGAGAGTAAATCAAAAAAAAAATTGTAAATGAAGACTTTTGAATATTTTTATAGTGCAAAAACAAATTGTCTCAATTAAATTACTAGCAATTTTAAGTCAAATAACAGAAAGAAAGTTCTTTATACAAATTAAATAATAATGAAAAATAAATTTGGTGACTTACACATTTAAAAATTTAACTAAAAAGCTAAAAACATATTCCTATTATCTACAATATTTTAATAATTTTAAATATTGTAGATAATTGAATTATTAAACGAACCCTTTGTATATTACCATTGAGTATAGATATTGCTATACATGATACATGCTATTGATACATGATCCTTTTAACGCTAGTCTCTTGATTTCTCTTCAATAATAATTTTATTGTGAAATTCTTTGTTGTGTTTCGTTAGTTAGTTGTTTTGATATCTTTTATAGTTACCCCTTATTTCTTATAGGAGTGTCAATTTTATTTTTAGCTTCGATGCGAAGCTGAGAAGGTATTGGTTTTACTATGATGTGTTCTTTTTTGTGTTTGTTACCACTTTTTCTCGCTCTCACTAAACCGATTCTTTCAACAATACGTCAAAAGTTCACAAATCGTATCAGTCAAAGACATTATCCTCAAAAGTTGAAAAAAATTCCCTCGTTCCCGTAAATGGGGGAACCTCCAAAAAAATTACAAATTTAAAAGTCGCTTATTTTTTAAATTTTTTTTACTTAAAACTGCTATAACTTTTTCAAAAATGAACAAATCAATATAATTTTTTTTTATAGATGCATAATATATTTATCTACAATTTGATGTATTTTTTTATAAATTTGACCCTTTACCAGTCCACAGGGGGGGATTCAAAATAACAACTTTGTCACATAAAATTAACTTTTTTAACTTAACTTTTGAAAATGTTCCGGAAATACTGACACTTATATATATATCTTAAATTAGAGCTAATTTAATATACCTTATCATGGAAAAAAAAAATTTCGGACTTAATTTTATCTTTATGGTGAAAACAGATTTCACAGTTATCTTTAAAAAAAATACGATTTCTGTAAAAAAATTCTTTTTTATACTTTTAACTTTATAAAGCTATAACTTTTTGAAAAATGTATGGATCAATACAATTTTTTTATGCGAAATAATATTTATATACCTCTTTAATTTGACATATTTTTTTTTAAATCGGACCATTTCCCTTAATAAAGGGGGGGGGGGTTCAAAATATAAAAATACATATAGAAAGTAGAACTTTTTCAACTTAATTTTTGAAAGTGTTCCGGAAATACTGACACTTTTATAGATATCTTAAATTAAAGCTTATGTAATATACTTTAATATTAAAAAAAAAAAATTTGGACTTTATTTTGTTTTCATGATGAAAATAGCAACCGTATTCAAAAATATTCTATTTTTGTGTTAAAATTCTTGGTTTTGTATTTTATTTTATTATAAGAGGATTATACTGATTTTCATAAATATTATATCAATCTAATTAACATAGTATAAAAAGTTAAACATATTTAAATTTTTTTGTTTCTTTGAAGTCGAGAAAAATAACTTTAAAATTTGAACTAGCTAAATTTCCATTTTTATTAAATGACGTATGCGACGTATGGTTTCTGAGACGGTAATACTTGGGTCTTTCACGCATGTAGTACTGATTTTTTTCTTTTTGAGTTAAAAAAAAATGTTTAACTCATTTGATTTTTATCTCATTAGTTTCAATATCTTCAATAAATATCAAGGATCCCATTACTGTAGTCTCCTCTCGTGAGAAGAAATTCATATTAATATTATTTTACCATGTGGTTTTTTTTTGTAGTTAAAATTTATTTTCTCAGCTCTCACTTGTCCTACTATTTTGACAAATTTTTTTTTTTAATTAAACACTATCTACAGATTTGCATCGAAGCGTTTTTTATGATAGTGATTTTAATCACTGTCAGGTATCATCTATACTGGACCCAACTATGCCCCGACCCTACTGTGCTGGTTTTTTTTTGTTTTAATTGATTATGTAAATACTCTCAATGTATACAATTGAGACTAGCCCAAAAATAAAATATACATTTGTTTGGTTAAATTTAAAGGATGTGATAAGCCCATTAAAAAAACAGATGTAAAATCGTTTTTAAATTAGTAAATTAAAAAGTGTATCATTGTATTACTAGTATTTCATTCAATTAATTTGTTATAAAATAATTAACAGCACAAACTAGTGATAAAATAGAGTTTTTCACTGAACAAATTCACCTTGGAAATCTTAATTGTGTCGTTAACAACAGCTCACTTAATAAGGTATGTTCATGTCATACTAAGATGATATACTAAGAATTAGTACGCACCACAATTACTAGTCAATTAGTGGTAATTAGACTTAGGTAAAAAACAACGATAATTGTTCTTAAACTAGAGTTCTTTAATTTCAGTATTTATTTAAGTAGTATAATATGCTATGAAATTTATAGTAGACTGTTTTCTTTAAAAAAGTAATTTAGTGTAATATTGTATATTGGTTTCTGTTTGCGCATTATATTTGCACATAAATTAAACATGAGAAACATGGAAGTTGCTGCAAACCAATTAGATTGGATACTGCAGAAGAAAAAGAAGATGTTATTTTTGAAGTGAAATTTCTTTACAGAGGTCCGAAAAAAAAGATAATTGAGGGTCACGGTAGGCATCATGTTCGGCTGTAACGTTTGGCCGTCACGGACGGATTCTATTGTTTTATTAGATATAAGGTTAAATTTCTACTGTTCCGTGAACGTAACTTATCGTTAAAGGGGTTCTATTATTTTACGATAAAAATTTTATTGTTCGATGAACAGTAAAAGTTTAATAAACGTGTACTTTTGATAACCATGAATGCTCGATAAACGTTTTATTAATTAGAATAAATAAGTATACTTAAATTATAAAAATAAATAATACAATTAAAAAAATAATGATTGAACATAATTTATTATATTATGTTACATATAAATAATAAAATTTATAGGCATTACATTTATTTATATAAATGAAAAAATAAGATCAATTTCTATTTCCGAACTTAACGAACTGCTATAGAGGGTGGTGGCCGTCTTTTACACGTTAGGGAGTCAAAGATGGTTTTCGGCTAGCCAAATGATATACGGCACTGATATTATGGCCGACCTGCACCAGAGACTAGACAACATCAACGAGAAAATAAAAAGAAAAATATCGTTGGCACCCGGGGAATTGAACCCAGGACCCTGTGCGCCGAAACATACGTTTCTACTCACTAGGAACAGGCCGACCCATACATTAAAATATATAAATAAATAATTACATATAAAAATATTATAATTATAATTTTTATATTATATAAATAAATGTAATAGTTATAAATTTAAATGTAAATAAAAATAAATAATATCTATACATATTTTGAATTTTTTTTTTCATAGTAAACTATATAATATAAGCTTTAATTTAAGATTAAATGAAACTGTGAATATTTCCGGAACATTTTCAAAAGTTAAATTGAAAAAGATCTACATTTTATACGTATGTTTTTAAACCACACCAAAAAAGTATGTCATATGAAAAAAGTAAACATAAAGTAGTTATGAAAAAAAAATTGTATTGATCCATACATTTATCACAAATTTATTTTAAGTTGAAAAAATAAAATCGAAAATTTTAACACCAAAATTGCATAATTTTTAACTACGACAAGTATTTGCGCATAAAAGATAAGTCGTCGGATTTTTTTTTTCATTTTATTGTACATGACTTAAGCTATAATTTTATATGTTTAAAGGACGCAGTATATCATTTTCAAAAATTAAGTTGAATAAGTTAGTTATTGTAAAAAGTTGCTATTTTAAATCCCCCTGTGAGTAGAATAAGTGTTAGATTTGCAAAAAAATGATATCAAATGAAAGGAAAATATATGAGGTTTCAATATACAAAAATATTATTTTGATTAGTTAATAATTGAAAAATTTATGGCAGTTTTAAGAAAAAAAAGTGGAAAAAATGACGAAATTTAGCGATTTAAAAAATTGTAATTTTTTTGGACATTTCCCTCATTAACGGAAACGAGAGAAATTTTTCTATTCGAACAATATTTGGGCGTGTATTGATCAACTTTAAAAAAAATAACGGTAGCACAGTGGGGTTGAGGCACAGTTTGAACGAGGCATAGATGGGACAAGTATAGATGATATCTGACAGTGATTAAAATCATCATAAGAAACGCTTCGATGCAAATCTGTAGATAGTGTTTCCTTTAGAAAAATTGGTGGAATATTCTAAAAGCAACATCAACTCTTATTTCTTTAATTATATCCTGATTAGTAGTTCTTTGATTTTAAAATATAATATATGAATAAATACTAATTATAGTTTTTAAATTTAGTATGAAATTGTGAGGCCAGCTATGATGTATGGTTCATAGTGTTGGACGGTTGATAAAAAAGTAGAGCAGAGAATAAGTGTAGCAGAGATGAGAATGCTTAGTTGGATGAGTGGAGTGATTAGAAAAGATAGGATAAGGAACGAGCATATAAGAGGAAGTATAGGTGTTGCGTCAATCGTGAATAAGATGGCAGAAAATAGACTTAGATTGTTTAGTCATGGTATGAGGAAAGAAGAATCGAAAGCTGTAAGAACAGTTATAGAAATGAATGTTGAAGGAAGAAGAGATAGAGGAAGAACCAAAAAAGAGATGGAGGGATGCTATTGAATGCGATTTGAGGACAGCTGATGTGAGCGTAGAAGATGTGGGAGATCGTGTCAAGTGGAAGCTTAGGATAAGGGTGGTCGACCCCAAGTAGTTGGGATTAAGGCAAAGAAAAAGAAAAATATTACCAGAAATTCCGGTGGCAATTGACATAATATGATTGTTGTTGGGAGTGTACAATTTAGCGTTTAGTTGGGTTTAAACAATATAACGTCAAATCAATTACCTACTCTATTGGTTGTATCTTAATATACACTACACTTTAATGATACTATAAATAAATAAACTCACACATACACCCATATACATTTGTAACATTGTGCCTAATGTAAGTATAACATGATAAAAAGTAATTGTAAAATGAAAAAAATGGAATATAAATTTTAGTACTCATATTAAATGTAATGTAACTTGAAAAATATTTGTTTAAATAAAAATATATAAGATAATTTTTTTGTTTATAATTGTCTATTAAACAACTTTTGTACGAAACTTTTTTTTGTAAGTTAAATATTTTTTGAGAAAATTAAAAGAGCTCATATTTTTGAACTTTTGTAAGGCTGTAAAAAAAAGCTCAATTCCAATCAATGAGGACTTTTAGTATGTCATTATACATATCTTAATTCAAATTAAAAAAAAAAAAAAAAATTTGGTTGAGAAATTTTTTCACCATTTTTATTTTTTGTTGACTGACCTATTTATTAATGTGTTAAAAACAATTTTTAGACAAATACTTATTGAGTTATAAGAATTTTAATACATAGAGTGGGTATGAAATGGGAACGGTTTATAAATATAAATCAGTAGTAGCTGCATCACACACTCTGTATATATTTTTTTATATATATAAAATTTCTTTCCTCGTGTTGAAATATAGATATTCATAAAAACGTTTTAACATATATATTGAAATTCATAAATTTAAACACAAAACAAATAATAATAATTACAGGATGTTACATTTTTCAAAATTGAAGAACTGCATTTTAGCTTGATTGAAATTAATTATTGAAAACAAAATTACAGTTAAAATATTACACTGTCAATAAATATATTAGCTAACCATACTCTAAAATTATTAAATAATATAGTAAAAAAGTCTTGTAAGCCACTGATGTTATAAGCATGAATTTCAAAGAGGAAATTAGTCAAATTTTTAGATTATAATAGTATTTACATTCCCATGATAATTTATTAGAAAAAAACTCACTATAATGCGTGCAATATATTCTTACCGTCTTAAAAATAGTTTTATATTTATAGGTATTTTATATTATAAATCATAAATAATAATAATTATACAATTGTATATTATCATTTTTTAAATTTTCTTTAGTTTCAAACAAGTTATCTTTTATATTCATATATTTTTACAATGAAATTTTATACATTTATTTCAATATCTATTGTCTTTTTTGTGTCGAGGCTGAGTGAAAGAGTACATATAAAAAATATGGAGATTATAAAAATTATATCAATAGAGTGGTGTGTGACATTCATTTACAAATTAGATCGAAAAAAATACAAAATCTAAAACTAAAACAAGAATTAATTAATACTACTGGTATAGTGGAAGTTAACCAACTAAACAATTGCTCGATTTCACGTACATATATATTGTTATACAATAAGTGTGCTTAATTTCAATTATACTAAAATATTGAAAAAATTTCTCGATTACCTGGATGTTATCATCCATAAATGTCAGCGATTTCAAGAAAGAAATTTATCGGAAGATTTTAATCGTTGTGTAACAATATTGGTTTAACTTACAATTATGAATCTATATCAAACAAATAAAGAACATTATAATATTTTAATTAATATTAATTTTGTGTATTTTGAATATAAATCGTAAACATTTTTTTGTCAATACAATATATGCAAGAAAATGTTGAAAATTTACTATAAATGCTGGTTTTTCTATTACTTTATCAGTATAAATAATCTGAAATAATTAAAGCAAAGATTGTATTACATCTTATAAATTTTTTAACTATAAATAGGATTATGTATTTATATCCAACTTATCACAATTTTAAAATTATTTTGCATCTATTCACATTGTTCCTAACACTCAACAATAATCTGCTATCATGGTAGTATCCCACAGTCTTTGGTGGTGCTTCTTTAAATGTTTAGAACTGTATAAATGATTAATACAATTGTTTAATTAAAATCTAAAGACGCTATTGTTTTCTCGTTTAATATAAATAAGATTGTATTATAGTTTAGCGTTAATTAATTTAAATTAATAATACGGGAAATGTATATTAAAAACCTGTATTTGTTGCAAATTTTCGAATTTTTCCTGTACTTTTGTATTATTCTAATGATCCAAAAAAATCACAATTTTTTGTGTTGCTACAATTTTTTATTTTTGTTTCAATTATTTATGTTTGTATTTTAAATCTTGCGGTATAGTGTTATAAGAGAGGATATGAGTACCCATTTAACTCTGTAAGCTAAACTCATAATTAACCAGCTTAACTTTAAGAAGAACCCCAAGAGGGTCCACCATGAGCTGAGGCAAGCCAAAGGCAAAACTAGAACACCATAGATTTTGGACCTTATCCCAGAGGGAAAAAGGTTATAAACAGGGTTCGGGACTTATAGCACTTAAAATCATCAAAAAAAGCGCATAAAAAAGCACTATAAAACATAAAAAAAAGCACTCAAATAAGCAATTATAAATAAAAAAATTAATAAAAAAATCCCCAAAATTTCTTAATTTTCTTTTAATACTTTATATACTTAATATACTTTTTTAGGACTTTAGGATTAAATACCATTAAAATGAAACTATTTCATTGAAAAAAAAATACGGATATTTAATTAATTTGTTCTTTTAATTATAAATTAAAATTAAAAATACAAAAAAAAAATATACAAAAAATTAACTCTGAAAGAATCAAAATGATGTCTGACTTTGACTTTCAAGTTGAATGACAAGAAATGTTAAATAATATCTTGTTTATGGATTTTTTGAAAAATTAAATATAAATTTGTGTTGATATCCCAGTATGCCATAACGTTCTAAAAATATTGTTTACCGAGAAATCCATTATAAAAAGGAAATCAACCAAGTACCACACTAGTATGACACTTCAACCATAGCTAAAGAAGTTAACGATGCCGAGGACGGCGTTGGCTATCAAATAGATAAGATAACAAAGACAAAACTCTACAAACAAGGAAGGCAATTGAATTATTTTCCTTATTAGATCTATCAAAAACCGATAAAAAAAACCTGGTTAGGCGCGTCATAAAGAAATTATTTTAATGTACAAAAATAGAAAAAACAAAAAACAAGCATTTGTTTTTTATTAAATCATCGAAAAAGCAGAAAAAACTGAAAATAAGCGTTTTTTGAAAAAATCATCAAAAATAGCAAAAAAAGCATTTTCTAGCAAATGCTAAGTCCCGAGCCTTGGTTATAAATAACAATTATAACCTAGTATAACAATTATTAAAATGTATTTAATATTATAATTTAACTATCAAAATAAAATAAAAAATGGCCAATGAAGTCAAATTAATCAATAAAATAAAATATACAGAAAGAAAAAGTAAATACTTATCCGTAACAATTAAGAAAGTCATTTTTTTATTTTTTACTCTAAAAATTTTTTTTTCCTAAGTATAAAAATATTCCACCAACTGTTCGTCACATAATAAAATATTTCACACAAAAGTTACTTGAAATTACATTTGCTAAATTTAAGTGTTTATACATTTTTTTGTAACTTTAATACTTTTAGTGGCGAGCTGTGTTTTATAAGAAATAATGTTGATGCAATATTGGGTCTTATGATAAACGGCAAATTAAAATTGTATTTTAGCTTCTATGTGAAGCTGAGAAGGTATTAATTTTACCATGATGTGTTTATTTTTTGTGTCTGATGCCACTTTTTTCAGCTCTTACTGGACTGATTTTGATGGAAAATATGTCAAAAGATCACAAATCATATCTTAATGAGATTGTTACCCTTTAAAATTGAAAAAAATTCTCTCGTTCCCCGTAAATGAGGGAATTTTTGATTGCAATTCGTATTTAGTTGAAGATATTACCCTCAAAAATTGAAAAAAAATCCCTTAATCAACTAACAACTAGCTTAACCAGCTTTATCCATACAAACAATTAAAATCATTAATTTCTAATATTTTTAAAATATATTGTCGAATTAGATTTGATATTATATAATTTTACTTTGATATTTATTAATTTTTTTACTCTATTTGTGTGTGCTACTACCAGTCTATAACGTTCTAATTTTTTTCAAAAAAAAATATATAAATATATATATATTGCTATATAAATCATAAATCTAAAAAAAAATAATTTTTAGTAATTATAAAATTTCCTGATTGCATATTAATCTTGACAATACCATTTCTTCTATTTAATGATGTCAATTTGAAACTTGCAAATCGAGCTAAAAGTTATGGTAATAAATTCATTTTTTTTTTTTTTTATTATAAATTTTCACTTTTATGGACAAAAAAAAGTAGGTTAAAAATGATTAATTTAAACATATTTAAAATCAATAATAATTTGTAAACAATTAGTTATAAAAATTATATAATATATAAGTAAAAGAATTACTAATCTGGATATAATTAAGGAAATATAAGTTGATGTTACTATTGGAATTATCCACCAATCTTTTAAAATTAAACTCTATCTTCAGATTTTCATCGAAGCGTTTTTTATGATAGTGATTTTAATCACTGTCAGATTAAATCTATACTGGACCCAACTATGCCACGTCCCCATTGTACCGCGACCCCACTGTGGTGGGTTTTTTTTTTATTTCTTTTTGAGTTAAAAAAAAATGTGTAACTCATTTGATTTTTATCTCATTTAGATTCAATAACTTCAATAAATATCAAGGATTCCATTACTGTAGTCTCCTCTCGTAAGAAGGAATTCATATTAATATTATTTTACTATGTGGTTTTTTTTTTTGTAGCTATCATTTATTTTCTCAGCTCTCATTTGACCTACTTTTTTGTTTACTTTTTAGTTTTATGTTATGATAGTAGTTACTATCAATATCATGATTGTAACGGGTAAAGGGGAATTAAGATTCGATTCCGGAGATGGAGTCTGAGAAATGACTACCACATCCAAGGAAAGCAGCAGGCGCGCAACGTGGAGGTAGTGACGAAAAATGACGATACTGTAATCATCCTTTGTAATCGGATAAAATACCCTATATATCTCTTAATGAGAATAAAGCGTATTAATATACTCTTTTTATTTTAGTTTTCACAATCGAAATTTATTTAAATAATATAAATATATAAACATTTTTTTTTTAAACAAACTCTTTATTTTAACTCTCACTTAATCTGAGCAAAATATTATTCTTTTGATAGGCGTTATAACTTAGAAGAGAATAAGTTTTATTACTAACAATAATAATATTCAGATATTTCTATTTAATAATATTTCTGTTTGATAATATCATAATATCCTAATTTTAAGACTCACTAATTTAAGAAGCAGATCATTTTTTCACCCCGTTTCATCAGCAGATGATAAATCAAGGAAGACTGCCCCTGATTTTAGCTTGTTTTGAAACCTATTCTCTATATGTGTGGTTAATGACAACACTTGTTAACTGCATCTTCTGCTTCTGACAAGCCCAGCTTGCTCCTTTGGCATAATATTCTCTAGTTTATTTATAAATCTACTTAAAAGAAGTCTTTCAAAGGCCTCGTAGAACACTCAAAGCAGTGAAATTGACCTATAGCTTCTAGTTTGAACAAACTCTGGGTTTATTAGATTTAAGGATTGTAATAATCCTTAAATAGCCTAATGCCTTTCTTTGGGGATCTTTCATTTATTAACAATCGACGTACAAAAATTTGCAAGCCAAGTTTCATCTTTAATGCCGAAGTTCTTTAGAAATTCTGGTAAGATACCATCATTTACAACAGTCTTCCCATTTTTTATTTTGTTTATTCTCATCTATAGTAAATTCGTTCATCAACTGAATTAAGCGCTATTTTGTATGATCCTGATTGATTCCATTTTAGACGGTTTTATGTTGTAGATTTTATAAAGGTTAGCCGATATTGCGATTGCATTGACACAGTTTTCCTAACGCGTTGGTTGTACTGCTCCTAATTTCCTTAGCAGTGCCCATCTTTTTCTACTTGAGTGAACAAAGTTTTGCTTATCCATAGCTGTTTGTCTCCTCTATGTTTTTTCTTCATCAAGTAAAGCTAAAAAACGATTAGCTGTTACTGCACTAACATCTTGCTCATATTCATTATGCAGTTTTTTGCATTTTTTCGTAAAGCAAGGAATATAATTTTTCCTATGCCCTTTAGGCATAGATTTATCTGCAGCTGTTTTTAGTAACTTCACAAATATATAATAGTTTTCTGATATCGGTTTAATACGGTCTATGTTCTCCTCAACATATGTTGAGTAAACAATCCAGTCTGCTTTACGAAGATTCCGTATTTTCGTTTAAGGTTTATTTATCCTTTTTTTTTTTTTTTCCGCGGTCGACATAGTGTTGGACGCTTTGGAACTACCGTGAGGTATTGCTTCAGGGCGCCCAACGTCGCATTAAAACTCACAACATGACGTGGCCTCCCCCGTTAGCCGGATCCCATAGTGGTATCCGTTATCCGGCACGTGCTCCATCCCACCCTGAGTCGTGCCAGTCTGATCAGTGGTTGCGAGGCCCTAATGGGCACTTCGCACCACGCAAAGCGGACCTTGCCGCTCCCGTGAAGTCGGACTGACACCGAACCGACGAGTGCCATCACTCCAATTTTTGAGAGGATAGTGGTCAACGCCTCTACGACGTGGTCTCCGACCAGGTGACTGGCACTACCGCTACCGCAGTTTGATGCAGCGGTTCTGGTGCGCAAAGAGCCACTACCGTCACCGGTTTATGGGCAGTCTCCCCAACGGGATCCCCTCTCCGCTGTCTCATCCGTCTCTTACGGACCCATTTACCAGTCCTCGCGGTGGATGGCTGGTTGACGGGTGCCGCAATTGCGCTATGACTCATCGTCACGACGGATTCGGTGTCCGGGTCCACGACACTGGCCGTAGCCTCCGGAGGGTCCGTCTGCGTCAACGAATCGACGGTCGGAACGTCCTCCTCCGGGGTACGAGTCTGTTCTAGATCATTCATGGAGCGGACGCTCCTGATGAGGTCCCTCGCAGCCGATTTCACATGATCGTGAGGAGGCACGCCGAGAATCACGTTCTCTAAATATCGTACCTGCCTGCACGCTAGGACAAGACCGGCCGTGAAAACGGACCTCGAACTCGCCCGGTCCAGCTTAGACCGCGGCGTACCGTCCTCGTGGAAGAGGTCGGCGGCCGCGAGCTCCCACACTTTCTCTTCTTATTTCCTGGAGCCCTGCCGGGTGTATTCCCCAGCGGAATGGGTACGTCTGGGGGGTGTCGTCCAGGACGACCACCTCCGGTCCTACCGTTGTTGGGACAATTTCTTTCTTTTTCCCCTCATAGTTTCATCCTCATTTAGATCACCGCTGACCAGCTCGGGCGGACTAGTTCCCTCCCCGGGCATGTTTCCCGTACCAACTCTATTTTTAGTTAGCCAGCTGGCATAATCGTATGCCTCAACTGCGTCTTTGAGACTCATACCTGCGGCCACAAGAGTGAGGTCACTCTTGTGCCGAGAAAGGATCTCGCTGAGGGCAACTATCAATCGGTCGCGTTGTCGACGTTTCCCCTCAGCGCAGAAGCGCAGCGAGACATCAGGTTCGCCCTCTCCGATTTCTCCACCACTCCCTCTAAGGGATCGTAAGGTTTAACTCGTTCTGAGCTAAACACACCACCCGCAGCAAGGTCCTCACGCATCATGCTTAAGATGGAGTTTACCGACATACGGAAGTCCCCGGGGGACCGGAAGCCACCGTGCGGTAGAAACTCCAACCTTTCGCTCTCCAAACGCGGCTGGATTTCTGTCCATCATTCGTACTCAGAGGTGAACATAGGAATCTCGTTGGTAAAACGAGCCCTTATGCCCTACCACTCCTCCACCAATTCATGATTGATGTCTACGCATCCGGCAGTAACCTCGGTGGTCCTAAGGCCACCGGAGGATGCCTGCTCACCACATCCTCCAGCAGGAACTTGGGCGCGAACGCCCCCTGGACCCTCCTTACCAGTACCACGGTTTCGATGCAGTCGCTGGATAACGACCGGGTCGAGCCTGCAACTACACTCTTCCCTGCCGGCCCTAGAGTCTCCGAAATTCCTGGAGCCGTAACTGTGTTTTTATTATGGTGTCCTTCCATATTTGGTTTTACGGGTCTTTCCCTGCGTTTTACCTACCGCCAGGGGATTTGTTTTCAGTGTTGCCTTCACCTAGGTGGTCGCCTTACCAGGCTATCGGGCCCACCCACCCGCTATGAAATTACCCTCGATCGCTACCGCTTATTCGTCCACTCTAGGAGTGGCTTATTTCGCGGCTAACCTGCATATCTGCAGGCCGTTCCTCTATCCGCAATCTGAGGACGCGCCCGATTCCCCGAGCTAGGGAAACTGCGCTCGTGCCGACGTTTCGTATCCCCGTAGAGCCCGATCCAACCGACACTGTAGCGCAGCGAAACGGGAGGTTTATTTATCCTAGGCAGAACTAACCTTACATCAAGAATAATCGATCGATGTTGACTCTTGGGAAATATATTCATTATTCGGCGTTGGGCACTGAAAGGTGTTTTATTATGGTCTTAAGTGACAAAGCATAGATCAAGAGACGTAGTTCTACCTCACCTACCAGAGTTAAGTGTTTTTTTGTTTGTCATTGTAAATAATATGCATGTGATTGATATTTGCCCAGTTTAATAGCTCTTCTCCATCGTAATTATTATTTCTATATCCTCACCCTGTGCTATGCGAAGTAATATCACCAATACACACGTTTGGGTGGTTGCTACTTAGAAGAACTTGTAATGACCAGCTTTCTAATGGACACTTATATGTTAAAAATATTTAGGTTACCGAAACGCATTCCTATCGAGTGTTAATTAATTATGATAATAGATACGTGACGAGGATGCCAGTTCTGATTTAATATGTTGCTATATCATGTTTTGAGTGATCTGAAAAATTCGCTAGCTGAAATCCATTAATTTTTAGTCGGTTGGTTTGGTTAATAGGAACATAGGTTTCTTGTACTTGTATTACCAAAACATCAGCATTATTGAAAATATAGTGGGACCGCATCTATTAACACTAAAATAGCTTAACTAGATATTCAGTTTACCGCGGCTATTTTAGATAAATTATACTGCAAAATATTACTAGAATATGACTTTTTGTCAGCGTAAAAAATTATCTTGGGATTACGTCGCATCCACTTGGCGCGAATAAGCGAACAGTCTGTTGGAAATTTAGCCATACCCTTACAACCCCTAATCCCGATCACTCTCAATTAGACATTACAGGTGACCCGGATGCATAAATTCAATTGACTCGAACACTTTTGTGCTACCCTGAAGTCTTTATATCGTAAGGCTCACTAAACTGATTTAGCATGATATCCTTCTAAAAATCTCAACCTCTATCACTTTAAAACCATATCTTTAACCACTGCAATAACAGCAGATCATAGAATATATATATATGAACATGAAAACTTAAGATTTAATTAAACCTTGTACCTCCCTGTTCGTCACCCCATAGTATTGGCAAAGGAAAAGGACGGTTTGTTTCACCTTTGCGTTGTTTATAGCAAATTGAATGAGGCTACTATTTCAGATGCTTATCCTATGCCTAACCTCAGCGATATGATCAGGCATAAGCGTGGAGGTAGGATATTTAAAATGATTGATCTGAAAAGCGGATTTTGGCGGATCTCCCTTAACTCCAACGCCTGCAAGTTTAGTACTTTTTGACCCGAAGAGAACTTTATCAATTTAGAATCTTACCCTTTGTCTTAAAAACCCCCCTGTGACTTTTGTCTACCTAATGAACGAGGTACTTAGAGCATATTTGGGTAACTTCGTACAGATCTCTTTAGATGATATAGTAGTATATTCAAATAGCCTGGATGATCATTTAAATCACTTGGAAAAAGTACTCGAGTGGTTAAAAAGATATTGACAACATGCCAAGTTAAAAAATACAAAGTCAGATTCCCCAAAATTATTTTCCTCGGTCATTTAGTAAACGCGGACGGGATCGAAAAGCATCCGGAAAAACTGGAGGGCATACGTGTTTCTCCATCCCCTTGAAACGTAAAAGAACTCCGCAAAACTTTTAAAAGCCTGTAATTGGTACAGTAAATTTCTAGACAACGGTGCTAACACCATAGCACCCCAGAATGATTTATTAAATTTAAGAAATAAATGGTCTTGGTCGTCCGTCGCATAGATTGCTTTGAAAAAAAATTCCATATGTAACTCGCCATAACTATCTTCTCCTGACTATTCAAAAAGTTTTTGTCTTCAAACTAATGTTAGCGAGATAGAAGTCGAAGCAATATTTTTCTAAATGGTCGACCACTCTGAAAAAAGGCAAATAATCACTTACGCTAGCAAAAAATTGTCGTAGACGCAAAAGCGGTACGCTGCGATAGAAACAGAGTATCTCGCTATATTATGGGCGACAGACAAATTTCAACTTTATCGAGTACATTAGGCTCTCTCTGGTTTAAGATGTCTTACGTGCCTTTACGCGTTCCTATAAACTGTCTTTGGCCATATTTTTCTCTGAACTGAAAATTAACTTATTCTGTTACTTTTAATATACTCGTTATATGGTTTATAAAACATTTATAGTATTACGGTATTGTCTTTTTTCTTTTGTTTTATTGCAGTATTTAAATATACCATCGAACTGACTAAAACTTAAAAGTTAATATTATCTTACTTTCTGTATTTTTCAAAAGAAAATTTAACATATCCACTCTTTTCTCTCATTAAAATATTATCAACCTTAGTATTTTATATGAAAAAAAATATGATTAATCAACATACATACAAACTAGAAAATATTCTATCTATGAAAAAGGTTGATAGTAATATTTGTAACTATATTTTTGAAGTTATTAACTTTTTAATATAATAACTGAAGGTGGAAGGTAGGTCTGTTTATTTTTATATTTAGGCATTAATGAACCTAAAATTAGAGGAAGACCAAAAAAGAGATGGAGGGATGCTATAGAATGTGATATGAGGATAGCTGATGTGAGCATAGATGATGTGAGAGATCGTGTCAAGTGGAAGTTTAGGATAAGGGTGGCCGACCCCAAGTAGTTGGGGTTAAGGCGAGGAAGAAGAAGAAGAGGCATTAATGAACTGCAATTTTTCTGCGTTGTTATAGAAATAATTATACTTTTTAAAGTACTAAATCAAAAGTTGTTCTTTTGTATTATAAAAAATTGATCACTTGTTGCTTATATTATTAAATATTAAAACTATTCTTCTTTTTCTTCTTCTTCCAGCTTTAAAGGCCATTAAGGCCCATTGCTGCAAAACAAATCTCCTTCCATCTGTCTCTGTTCATAGTCGCTTCAGTAATATTGTCTATCCCAAGTTGATTTAGTTCTTTTTTATTTTTGTCCATTCATCTCTGTTTCGGTCTTCCAATTAGCCTCCTTCCTTAAAGAATCCATCTTAATACCGCATTTGCTATTGACTTAGCCCTTAGTACATGTTCAAGCCAAATTAGTCTCTTGTGGCGTATTTCCGCTATTATGTCTGGTTTCCCAAATAATTCCTGCAGTTCTCTGTTAGTCCTAATTTCATATGTTTGGTCTTCGTTTCTTTTTGGTTCATAAATGCTTCTAAGGAATTTCCTCTCCACGATAGCTAGTCTATTCTCATCTCCTTGGGTCATGGGCTATGTCTCACATGCATACATTATCACTGGTCTAGCTAGTACTATGTAAAGTCGTTCTTTTGTTTTTTTCGACAGTAGCTTCGACCCCAGCAACCCCGAGAGGGCGTAAAAACATTTGTTTCCTGATGTCATGCGTTTTTTTTATTTCTTCGTGGTTGTCGTTTGTGCTACTTAAGTTAGTGCCTAAATATTTAAAGTTATCTACTTCCTCAAACATATATCCTCTGACCTGTAATCCAGCTGCATTTCGCATCTGATCTTTGTTCCTACCTATTCACATGTATTTTGTTTTAGTCTCGTTAATGTTGAGTCCTCGTTTTTTAGCACTTCGTATCAGTAATTTCTTTGCTTTTTGAATATCCTGCTCAATTTCGCTTTATATTACCACGTCGTCGGCATATGCTAGTAATGGAAGGTTTCAGCCGCAGTTAATTCCTTGATATTCTTCTTGTACTTCCCTTACTGCCATCTCTAGTACTATGTTAAATAGTATTGGTGACAGTGCATCACCTTGTTTTAATCCTGTTGTTGTTTGGAATTCTTCTGATTTCTCGTGACCAAATTTGACTGCGCATCTTGAACCTTCCTTATAAAAATTATAAGGAATTCCTTATGAAAATTATAAGTTTTTTAAACTCTTATCATCGATATTAGTTTTGATGGGACACCTAACAGCTTTAAGCATTTCCATATTTGATGCTCTTTGTACGGAGTCATATGCTTGTTTAAAATCTATTAAGATTAAATGTAAAGGTCTGTTGAACTCATAGTATTTTTCTATTACTTGTTTAAGCGTGGAAATATGGTCTATTGTTGATCTGCCTGACATGAATCCACTCTGATATTCTCCTATGATGTTATTGGCGTATGGTCTTAATCGGTTTAGTAGAATGTTCGATAGAATCTTGTATACGGTGTTAAGTAAGGATATTCCTCTATAATTCTTTACATCCATGGGGTCCCCTTTTTTATATATGGGGAATATTATCGATAGGTTCAATTCTGGTGGAATCCTTTCAGTTTTCCATATTTCTTTTAATAGGTCCCATATTTCCTGCATTAGTTTTTGTCCACCGTTCTTCAGGAGTTCAGCCATGATCGAGAGTCTTCTCCTGGTGCCTTATTATTCTTAAGCATTTTAATGGCTATTTCTATTTCTTCTTTACTTGGTATTTTATCCTCAGGTTATGCAGTTTGGTATGTTGTACTCTCTTCGGTTGTATCCACTGGTTTTCCCAATAACTGTTTAAACGTCTCTCTGAATTCTTCCGCCATTTTTTTTCTTCTGTGATCAGTACGTTATTGCTATCTTTCATTATCATGGTTCTTGGTTTACATTTTTTCGTTAGCTCATTTGTTATTCCAAAAAAGGTGCGGGAATTCAGGTATTCCTCTTCAATGGTTTTTATTTTTTGTTCTTCCCAGATTTTTTTTCCCTTCTTATTACCTGTTAAATGATCTCTGTTTTTGTGCTAGTATTTGCCTTTTTTTTCTGTATTAGACCTCAATATTTCGAGTCTTACTTTGTCTCTGTCTTCTATTGCCTTTCTGCAGTTATCATTGAACCATTTATTCTGTCTTCTCCTGGGCTCTACTCCAATGGTTTCATCCGTTGTTGTTTTAATAATGGTTCTTAGATTTTCCCATTTCTTTTGAATATCTTGTGACTGTTCTATGGTGTTTAGCTGAGTCATCATTGTTTGTTTGTATTTACTTACTATACTCTCCTTCTTCATGTTTTCTACGTTAAATTTTGTTTTATCTCTAGGCTTCCGCGTCTATTATCTTGGTGGTTTTAATCGGAGTATCGTTTTAACTAGGAAGTGGTCTGAATGGGCTCCAACCTCTCTGTGACTTCTTACATCCTGGATCCAATGTTTTATTATGTTATCTGTCGCTACGTGGTCAATCTGGTTTTTGTGGTTCCGTTTGGTGATATCCATGTCTGTTTGTGTATTCTCTTATGTGGGAAAAAGGTACTACTTAAGTACATTAAGTACTTAATAAGGTTATTTGACCTTATACTTCCTGATTCTGTCCATCTCAGTTCTTGAATGGCCACTATATCTAATCTGTACGTTTCTATTGCTGAAACGACTGTCATCAAAGCGCCTGTTCCAAGTTCCTAAACTCAACTTTTCCAATTTATTACTGTGTATCCGAGGCTGAGGTTTGTTTTGTTTCGGAACCTGTTTTGGTTATACAAGTTGGGTGGTTGGCCCAACGTCAACCCCCATTAATGAAGGGCCCAACTGAGTGGTGGTGTTGGTGCTTCAGTGTCACCTTAGTTCAGTGTCAATCTTAGTGTACACCTACTTACCTGAGACGATCCTAAGCATCCTTCGGGCTACACCACCTGACTGAGGTCCGCGGGATTGTCACATCCGTTATCCTGTGAAGTATACCCCAAGCGGGATATTAAAACTATACTAAAAATATTATTTATTTAAATAAATATTTTTAGTTTCGATGTGAAGCTGAGAAGGTATTAATTTTACTATGATGTGTTAATCATTTTAGTTTTAAATTAATAATATTTTCAATAAAGTTTTAATTTTAAATAATTTTTAACCGCACATTTTTATAGATAGATAATTTGTTTGTTTATAAGTTAAACATATATGCTTTTATTTAAAAAACTAAAATTTTAGGGCCAAACATTATTTGGAAATTATATAACGTAGGACACTATTCAATTCCGATAATAAAAAATTATATTATATTTAATATGTATTATATGAATTGGGTTAAACAATCACTCTGTATTATTTATCTAAGAAATAAGAATGATACAATTTAATTACAGACGAATTTAGCAAAATTTAAATCAGTCATTGAGAATGAAAACTATAGTGTGATACCGTTTTGCAAGGTACAATTCATTAAAGATGATATTTTATTAAATTTAATAAGCTTGTCGACAGTTCAAGAAATAATAATAAAAAAAAAAAAAATGTTGGAAGAACTCGCTTTAAAAGAAAAGGTTAAGTAGTTTATTATAATTTATCACAAATAAAAATGTTAAGATTAAATTACCCTAGTTTTTTTAGAATATTTTATGTTAAGAATTTAAAAATGTTTTATAGGGCTCATTTAAGTCAATTGATCTTACAGATTATAAAAAAATTAGGGGGTTTAACTTTGTGATTCCCAAAATTGTAAAATTGTTATTGAAAAATTGAATTGATAGGAACAAAATAAAGTTAATTCTTGAGCCAGTTAACATAGCATGCGGGACGAATAATTTTTAGTGGAGTAAGCTAAATATCTTTTAGTTCGCCATTATTTATAACTACCTTTAAAATAAGATGTAAGTAAAACTTGTAAAAGTAAATTGATTTAAGTTTAAGTTTACTTACCTAGTACCAATTAAATAACACAACAGATATAATAAAATGCTACGCGCAGTACATACTACTGAATTCTTAAGGTTTTTTCAGACAAATCGGTGTTATTCAATCTATAAAGGTGTAATACCATTATATAAGATACTTGTTATCTAATAGACTTCTACAGTTGCGGTTGGCCTATGCGATTACAGGATTAGTGAGGGAAAAATAAACTTATAATTAGCTTGATAAACAAAATTATGTTGCTATTACAGCCTCATATAATTTATAGATTTTATTAAATAATGTTAAGCATTCCCACTTACATTAAAAATAAAAATTAAATATGCAAACATTAAAATTTAAAAAATATATATTTTGAAGAGATTCAACCTTATTTTTGATGGTAGACTTAGTCCAATCCACTGACCAAACAAAATTATAAGGTACAGATATATATATATACATAGAGAGAGAGTGTGTTCAGTAAGTGAGGAAACTGGTTTCTATTGTTCTTATTGTTTATAAAAATTAGCCTGTTTCCTTACTTACTTAACACTCTGTATATATATAATTTATATATGAACAGGAAGTAGAAGGAAAATGGCATTTTTTTGTATTTATTAATTAAAAGAGTAGAAGGGGAACTAAAATTTGAAATTTATCGGAAAAACACGCAATCGAGAACATTCCGAACATGGCAACATAAAATGGTAGCTTTTAATATTATTATTAGATGGAATAGGTTTTTATTTAAATGATTAAGAAATTATTCGTTAATAATAGTATATAATATAAGTAGGGTAATATAGAGAAAGATGGTTCCCCCCGTCTCACCCACTCTCCTTGTGAAGAATCCAGAATTCCATAAACGAACTAAACATATAGATATTTGTTATCATTATATTCGTGAGAAGTTCAATGCAAAGATATTTTCACTGAAGTGTGTGACCACTGACCAGTAAAGAGCAGTTACCTGACATCTGGGCAAAGCTGTCATCACGAACAAAATTTCAAAAACTCAGAACCATAACAAGAATTAGAAATATAGATTTATAATTTTGTTTTAATTAACTATATACGGGTGTATTGTATAAGGGAGAGTGTTGATATTATTAAACAACACACTGGGTACAGATATATAATTTAAAATAATAGTTTAATGTATTTTTACTTATGTTAGTATAGTACAAGGTCAAAAGAGACACATTCTTTTCTCGATTATGTTGTTTTACTCAATGCAGCCTATTATGTATACATGTTTACAATTTATTCGTATATTTGCCGTCTATCGAGTAAAGCGACCCGTTGTACATCCCTTATATTATAGGTTCTGATATTTTATATTAATAGGGTAATATAGAGAGAGCTGGTTCCCTCCCTCGCCTACCTTCCTATCCGTGGAGGTGGAGGAAGGGTGGAGGGATAAACCCAATGTAAACTAACCTAATGCAATGGAAGGGACGACGACGAAATACAACGTAAAATAACCTAATGGCGGGGGAGGGAGAAGATGAAACCCAACGTAAACGTTTTCTAAGAATTTTATCTTCGACTACCAGACGCTTAGGTAAGCATATTTCCAACATCAAAGGTATCATTATATTATATCGCTCATAAGCGTCTGTAATTTTACAAGAAAACAATTGTGGCGCTGTCTGTCTACTATTAATATTAAATGTACAAATCATTTCTTAGAATTTTATTGTCGGCTATCAGACTCCTAGGTGATCATATTTCCAACATCAAATGTACAGCTACAATTTCTAAGAATTTTATCATCTGCTACCAGACGCTTAGGTAAGCATATTTCCAACATCAAAGGTACCACCGTACAGTAACAATGACTGTCTTATGTATTGAATGATAAAAATGACACCACTGGTGGTGTTCACGCCTACACATTTTATTCTTTATTATATAACCGGTTTAACACTTTTCATCCTGTCACATTTGTTTTTAATTACTATTGACGTGCAGTTGGCTTTTTGAAAACTTGCAATTTATTATTTAATAAATTTAATAATTTACACGTATAAATAAAACCATGAACCAGAAACCTCAATCGTCTCCTAAACAAGGTATGTACATTTTTCCAATTATAAACCTTTTTTTATTTTAATAAATTTTTTTTTATATCTTTTTAATTTTTAATTAATTAATTAATTTAATTATGTAAATAGACTTTTATAAGTCAAAAATATTTTTAGAAATCAATATACGTCTTTCAGAATTCGTGAAAATCAATATATAATATATATATATATATATATATATATTTTTTTTTTTAAATAATAGATTTTTTTCATCACGTCAGGCAGCTACTACGCTTAGCTGGCTGGTGGAATATCGAGTATTGTAAGAGCTGCACACGAAGTCAGAAAAAACGTTAATTTGAATAAACCAGTGAAAATCGGCAATGCACTATACTTGCATCCATTTGCTGGGATGAGAAGGACGGAAGGTTCTATTTGAAACATCAAAAAAAGTAACATTGACAATACCCAAGCAACGTGCACTCCGCGTTTTAGATATTATAAAATATGCTGAATCATTCGGAATCAGTCATTTCCGCGGTCATTTTCGAGAGATAAGTTGCCTGTCAAGCCCAAAATATACGAGAGTGCGGTATTTAATTTGGACATTGGCCGTGGAAAAGGAACGCATTGGGTAGTGTATTTCAAAAAAAGAAAGGACGTGGTATATTTTGATTCTTTCGGAAATTTACCACCTCTGCTGGAACTTGAAAAATATGCACGTGAAATACAATTATAATCAGAAACAAAAATATAACACAAACGTTTGTGGTCAGCTGTGTTTAAAATTTTTAAAATCACAATGCTCAAATCGCTAACCCTTACGTTGCATGACACAACGTTGGAAATCACATCAATATTTTTTTCCACCGATAGAATTCACTAGAGCACCAGAGGTTGCGTTGTTAGGTTTTACGGATGTAATTCAATACCAAATATTGACAAGTCAAACAATACATTCACTTTGATAAATACAAATAACGAACTTCTTGAATATAACATACAAATTAAAGTACCTGAAGGCACTTATGAACTTGAAGATATTATTAAATATCTAGAAGAACGTCTTCAGTCGTATAAAATCTCATTCATGTTAATGGCTAATAAAAACACTTTAAAATCAGAATTAAAGTGTAGCCGACAGATAGATTTTAGCATTGAAAATAGTATAGGTGATATTTTAGGCTTTCATCGAAAGATACTCGATGCAAACAAAATACATATATCGGATCAAGTTGCTAACATAAATAATTTAACTAGTATAAAAATAAATTGTAACATTGCTTATGGCGCATTTGAAAACGGGATTCCGAGTCATACGGTTTATGAGTTTAATCCAGCTGGTTTTCGTATTGTTGAAAATCCTAAAAATTTGATATACTACCCATTAATATCCAATCAACTATACTCTATAACAGTGAAAATAACAAATCAAGACGATAAACCAATTAATTTTAGAGGTGAGCCTGTTACCATACGTCTACATAGCGATGGCTCTTCGATTCGATAAACTAAGAGTAATATTAAAAAACCAATCATTAATCAACGACTAGTTGAAGACATACGATGTGAAAACCTTGAAATTCTTTCTGGTTTGGGTTATACAATTAACAATGGACGATATTTTAGAAGTAATGGAAACACCGTACAATGAACACCGCATTTTGGATTATTTTTCCTATGAATCGTTTTCGGTTAACGCACTATAGAATAATGATGAGATACGAATATGTATTCAACAGCAAGATGTTTACACCCTTTCATCTGATTCCTATTTCTTGATAGATGGAGAACTCTCGGGAGTTCCTGCCGACTAAGATATACAATTGGCTAGCTCACTGCTTCACTGAAATAAGATATTTATTGAACTCAGTAGAAATAGATAGATCGCGTATGACTGGGATAATGTCTACAATAAAAGGATACGTCACGTTTTCACCGAATGATCATACACGGTTTGAAAATGCTGGCTGGAGTGTTGTAACTGCAAATACGAGTATGAAATTTGAAGTATGCATACCTCTAAGGTTATAATTAGAATTTGACGAGGATCATAAAAAAGTCATCGTTAATTGTCGTCAAGACTTAATATTGCAACGGAGTGGTACAGATTTAAACTGTATTTACTCGACAAATGAAAATTTATCAAGTTTTGAAACTATTTTGAACAAAGTTGTATGGAAAGTTCCACATGTGTCAGATGCCATGCGGTTAGACATGCTCAAAATCCTGGAAACCTCAACACTGCTTAAATAGCATTTCGAAGTTGAGATCTATATAAAAATCCCGGCCTACCAAATAGTAAAAGACAAGCCTGGACTGTGAAAACTTCATGGCAGACTGAGAGCCCGAGATTTGTTATTGTAGCTTTTCAAGTGGATAGAAAAAACAAAATAAACTAAGATAGTAGTAGATTTGACCATAATTCGTTATCATCACTAAAAGTATACTTGAACTCGGAATCATACCCCTATAACAACTTGCGAATGGACTTTTCGAATGATAAGTATGCTGTACCATATCACATGTACACTCAATTCCAAGAGGCGTTCTAAGAAAAGGAGATGGCGTGTCATATGCTGACAAAAACAGAATTCAAGACAACTGTACCACTCATTGTCATTGACTGTTCAAGAAAAAACGAAAAATTAAAAAATGCGCCAGTAGATAATAGATTAGAATTTGAATCTGATGGAAATTTTCCGACCAACATTACAGCATATTACTAAATTGTACACGACAAAATGTTTGAATATAATCCTATGACTAATGAAGTTCATAATTTTTGAGGATAATATCTTCAACTAGATACGATTTGTGATCTTTTGACGTATCTTTAAGAAAAATCGGTCCAATGTGAGCTAAGAAAATGTAGTGATAGACACAATAAAAAAATAAATAAATAAACACATCATGGTAAAATTAATACTTTCTCAGCTTCGCATCGAAGCTAAAAGCTTTGACTTCATCATTCTTATATTCCAAACCACAATCATTTCGTAAGTAAAAACTGATATATTTAACTGATTTTTCACTGTAGAATTTAATTTAATAATAATTCAATCTTATCTTTTACTTCTAATTTTTGTTTCATAAAATATACATACGTATACTTAGAGTAATCATTTTTGATTATAACAAAGTATCTTTTACCACCAAGTGAATTTTCTTCCACGAGTCCACATATATAGCTCTGAATTATGTGACTTGGTTTTGTTGTTTTGATACTGCTCAGTGTAAATGGTTCTTGTGTTGTTTACCATAAACGCAAGATTCATAAAAAAATTTGTTTTCTATGAATTGAATACCCATATGTCTTAGGTAATTTTTAACATATTTAACATTTAGACGACCTAGTTTTCCATGCCACTGTTGTAGTTTAAGAATTTTTTTAGTAATATTCACTTGTATATTTCTTGCGAAATCTTTGTTTTAAAAATCATTGAAAATAAATTATTCTCACGAATTTCAACAGCAACTGTACTATTTCCTCTTTTAAATGTATAAATATTTTTGTCTGTTATCATTATTATACCTTTATCAAGGCAAGCTCCACATGAAAACAAATTTACTTTGACCTCAATTACATGTAAAACATTTGACAAATAACTGTCAATCCATTTTTCGCCAATTATTGCTTGAACATATATATTACCTTTACCCATAGCCATAATAACGTTTCAATCACGTTTCCAATGACCTGGTTTCTAACAAAAATTAAAAATTTTTGGTTTTTTATCATTATTTTGTTGATTTCCAGAGTAAGTACCAAATTTTTAATATTTTTGTTTTTGCGTTCTGATCAATTTTTTTGCCGCAAATGCACTATTTTTATCATAATTTTTCTGGATTTCATGACCATTACTTTGTCTTGTTTCCTTTACCATAAATCGGAAAGTTTAATTATGTTTTGTTCTCAGATGGTATAGAATCCCATGCAATATAAAAATATTTATAATTTTCTGGCAAGGTTTTAAGAATTTTGGTTATAAGCATTAAATCGGATATTGGTTCACCTAACTATTTTAATTGTTTACTCAAGTTTTTTAATTTTGATATATGTAAAATTTTTGCTCTATCAATGTAATTGATGTATCAGACTTTTGTTCATATACACTCAGTAATTTATCCCACATACCTTTCGCTGTGTCATAGTTCATTATGTAATCTAATGATTGCTCATCTACTGACATAACTATAAAACGTTAAGCCTTAGCATCTGTCATCAACCATTTTTTGTACATTTGTTCTAAATGCAATTGTACCTCTGTGTCTGTTTCTGTATCATGTTTTATCACTTGAATTGGATATTCATAACTTCCTTCTATTACAAAAACAACACATCATATGGTTTTAATATTACCGTCATTTAAAATTTCCATTTTGTCCAATTTTCATTGCTGTTAATTTAATGTTAATAGATTCGTTTTCCATGATAATGAATTTCCTGTACACTGTCTGCAGACAGTAAAAAATTACAATAATATTTAACACGATCGACGCACTTACGCGAATCTACGCGAACGCACTTTAAATTTCACGATTTATTATATTACTAAAAAAAAAAAATCTAAATACTGGGTACTGGGCCCATAACCTGTTGAATGGAATAGGTTATGTCATTATAATATTTAGAAATTATTCGTAATATAATATTATATAATATATAAAATCAAAACATATAATATATGAGATGTACAATGGCAACGGTTTGCTTTACTCGATAGACGGCGAAACTACGACTAAATTGTGACCATGTGTACAATAGACTGCATTGAGTAAAACAACATAATCGAAAAGGAATGTGTCCCTTTTGACTTTGTACTATACTAACATAAGTAAAAATGCATTCAACTGTTATCTTACATAATATATCTGTACTTAGTGTGTTCTTTAATAATATCAACAATAATGGTTTACAGATTTGTCAATATTCCGACGAATAAAATAGATTTTGAATCAATCTCCCGTGACTGAATATTTATTGATACGTATTCACTCCATTAAAATCATAAAACTAATTAAAAATGTAAATGAATACCAAGAACTTAATATAAGGGAGGTAATAGAAATGTTTAGAAAAAAGAACAATAGTTAATTGGGATCTTGGTCCACTGAAAAATCCATAATGCATTAAACTTATGTAGATTAGTTAAATATGATAATATTACTTAGTAAAAACGTAACTATGTGATAAGGTCACTAAGGGTATATAAGGGGATTTTCCGTTCGGGGTGTTAGTATGTGCATAGTAAAATGAATAAGAAGTATACTCGATCACAGTTCGCATTTTCGTCGTAGTACGCGCAAGTGCATCGCCTTGTGTTTTTGTGCATTCGTATACGATCGGTGAAATACGACCGCTGCCGAATGCACTTTAAAATCGCGCGATTTTTAACACGTTTATAGTAGTTTCACTTGTATGTTGTTAGTTTGTAGTAAGTTATTAACTTCACGCGGCACGTGTTATTATGTCGCGTGTCCCGTCGACTATGACCTTGAGACTAGACTGTCTTAACGCATTCACCCCACCCCGCTTACCCATGGCCACCAACAATATTTTCCTGTATAATTTTTTTTATTTTTGGTTTTCGTACCCGTATACGCGTCGTTTCGTTATACACGATGCCCCACGACTCGTGCCACCTTTATCAGCCATCGCCCTATTTTATGAGTATTTGACTGACCAACACCACGCGCTATACGCCGCGGTGCAAAGTCCAGCAAGTGCCGCACGACGTCCCGCCGCTAATGATACTGTAGTCTTCTTCCCGTTGTCAAAGTGACAACATCAACAAACCGATCCACACTCGCGCACCATCGTCGTCTACGTACATTGCAATAGACATAATTTTTAAGTAATAATTATATTAATTACTTTAAAACAACGAATTATAATAATATTTTATGGTAAATTTAATCGTGGATACTTATTTTAGATTCTATGTATTTTTTTGTTGTAACTTTTGTATTTTAATGAAAAATTAGGATTTTGTACCTCGTTAATTAAACGTGAGCTATATTAACTAGTGTACAGACTTATTTTTTCATATTCTAACATTGAATTAACACCACATTATCTTGCTAATAACAGTTCTTATTATTTGCATGAAATTGTTGTATTTTATTCATTTCTCTTCTGTGTGTCTCATAGTAGAGATTTGTAACTTTTTAACTCATATTTGAGTATTTTTTTGTTTCATGCTGTTTAGTAAAGATTTTTCAAATCGACTTTATGTTTTGTAATAACCAATAAAAAAGAGAAAGAGAGAATGTTAGTGAAGGTAGATAGTATAAATAAATTAATAGAAGGAAACGTAAGATGTGTGAAGTTAGAACTAAGATATATTTAAGCAAAAGAAGAGAATAATTAATTATAAATTAATGTATTTTTATTAGTTATTACTATTAATTGTAGTTTGTGTATTAAAACTACTCTTACCTAATATATCTTGGCTGCGAATCTTGTTCCACAGAGTAGAGAGGAGAGGAAGTGATGTAGATTTATTAGATATTAAATAATAAGAATAGTTTGTTATATAAGCATGTTTTATAATTGTACTAGATAGTTATTCAAACATAAATTTATCTTAAGTTAAACTATATTAAAAATATAGACACTAAGTCACAACATAAAACAGATAAAAGGCAGCTAAGTAAAAAAACCCAGCACAGGGGGGTCGCGGCACAGTGGTGACGTGGCATAGATGGATCATGTATAATGATATTTGACAGTGATTAAAATCCCTATAAAAAAAAAACGCTTCGATGCAAATTTTTAGATAGTGTTTAATTTTAAAAAATTGGTGGATTATTCCAAAAGCTATGATCTGCTAGTTCATTATTAATATCCTGATTAAGATAAAGTCGAATGAAAAAGGGATTATTAAAAAATATTATTTCTCATAAAAAAATAATGTTGATCCATATACTTTTCAATATGTCATAGCATTATAAAGTTAAAAATGATAAAATAAAGTCCGAAATTTTTTTTTGCATAATAAAGTATATTACATTAGCTTTAATTTAAGATATATATAAAAGTGTCAGACTTTCCGGAAAACTTTCAAAATTTAAGTTGAAAAACTAAATTTTTTGTGAAAAAGTTGTCATTTTGATTCCCCCTGTAGGTAGGTAAAGGGTCAGATTTATAAAAAAAATATACCAAATGATAGGTAAAGACATCATGCATCTATAAAAAAAAAGAATTATATTGATTTGGTTATTGTTTAAAAAGTTATGGCAATTTTAAGTAATATAAGTTAAAAAAATTTCGAAAATAAGCGTTTTTTAAATTTGTAATTTTTTTGGAGGTTTTCCCCATTTACGGGGAACGAGGGATTTTTTTTCAATTTTTGAGGGTAATGTCTTCGACTAGATACAATTTGTGATCTTTTGACGTATCATTGAAAGAAATCGGTTCACTATAAAAAGTGGTAACAGACACAAATAAAAAAAAAAAAAACACATCATAGTAAAACCAATACCTTCTCAGCTTCGCATCAAAACTAAAACAGTAAAGCCAGTACTTAGGTGTGAACACCAGAGGAGAAAAAATAGAAGTGCCTCTTTAACGGATTGTCAAAGGCTGATCAGATGCCAGAGGGCTCTTAGGTCTGTTACAATGATTCATGGTAATAAAATTTTGTGTGATGACATACGATATTTAATTAAAAAGAAAGATGTCCTTTACAACGCGATACGAGAATTTATTTGTATTGTATCATCGTTCGCCCAGGATATGTAAACAAACAATGACAAGTAATACGTTGTATATTGCTAATCCATACGTGCAGCTGTATGAACTCATTTATGGCTTTTTCGGTAAGGACCATGCAAACAAAATTAAACTATTATACGCCTCAGCGGTGTCGGTATGTCACTGGCAATTGCCAACGAGACGTTTGAATTTAATTAAGTATCAAAATAATATTACAGTTTAGTGATTATAAACAGACATAATTGACACTTATTTTTAATTTATTTTATATTTTGCAAAATGCCTACTTGCGCGGTTTATAAGTGCAATGGTTCTGGTGGTAAGATTCATTGTCAGCTTTAAGTGTCAATTTATAATATAAATTTATCTGCAATATTGCTATGTATAATTATATTTAAATAAATTAATGAAAGGATTATTGCTAAGTATGTGAAAGATGCATAATGAATGTTAAATATTTTTCCAATCAATTATTATTCATTTTAAAACAATAAATAAGAAAGATATTGAAGAAATTAATATTAAATATATTACATTAGGTTAAGATGGTTCATTCTTGGAAAACATAGTGTATAGCATTTTTTTTTTCTAAAAAAATGAATGAGTATTAATTAATGTGAATTTTAAAAATCAATCAATATTATTTATAGAAATTATTTTAACTTTTAAGTGAATGAGAGAGATAGCATAATATAACCTTGAAATATAGATTATGTTTTTATATTATAAAAATAAAATAAAGTAATATATTCAATATTTCTAGTACCTTTTCATTGTATATTTTTTTAGTGTGCTACTAATAATGAATATAATCCATCAGATTTATTTGAGGAGGACAGCTTCACATATTTAATGGGATATGTAACTTTTAAATTTGAATACAAATATCCGAATTTTTTAGATAATTTAAATGAACTTAATGATTGAATAGAGGTTAAATAATTTGGAACATTACGACAACCATCACCTACATTTATAAATTTAGGAAAAATCATAGAAACCATTCTTTAAAAATTAAATGGAAATGGTACTTATAGAAATACAGTTAATATAAAATATTTTATACATACCTATGATTAAATTTTTAATAGATGATATTAGAAAAACTCCAGGCTTAATAAAGGAGGTACTGGAATTAATTAAAAAAGCATGTAATTCAGATAATCTTTTGGTGGATGATGAAGTCCTAAACTTCATTATTAGAACAAGAATATATTTTAGAATACGGAATATAAATAAAAAACTTGCATCACAAGAAATGAGCAATAAAAAAAAAAAATGCAAAAATTTATTAATCATTAAAACTACACTTTTTATAAATAATGTAACAATTTATACTTACTGTAAGTAATTACACAATAAATTGATATTTAACTATTTATATGCAGTTAAACATTGTAAAATTTTACTAAGCAGTTTGTTGAATGGAATAGTTTATGTAATTAAAAGATTTAGAAATTATTCTAAATATAATAGTATTTAATATAAAATATCAAAACATATAATATAAGAGATGTACAACGGCAATGGGTCACTCTACTCGATAGACGGCGAAACTACGACTAAACTATAAACATGTATACAATAGGCTGCATTGATTAAAACAACATAATCGTAAAATGAATGTGTCCCTTTGACCTTGTACTATACTAACATAAGTAAAAATATATTAAACTGTTATCTTAAATAATATTACTGTACCCAGTGTGTTGTTTAATAATGTCAACACAGTTAAAGTTTTTGTCAGGTTAGATTTATCAACGAGTTAAATCTTGGTTTATAAACTACTACAATGTAGCAGATAATACAATAAAGATGTATTACAACACAGTTGAAGTTAATAATAATAAAAAAATTATAAATGAAATTGAAAACCGAAATTAACTAAAAAAAGTTCATTAAAATACTTGGCTAAATCGGGACAGTGCCCCTTAATATAGAATATATACAACGTAATGTATTTACATGTGACGTCACGTTGAGTTTATTGTTGGTTGTATATTTTGCAACCATATTTTAGGCATATCCTGCGCACTAATTTGATCAAGCATACTTATTCATTTTACTATGAGTATGTGTTTAGCGTTGATAATGGTAACATTTTTTTCCAAAATATGTATCCTCGATTTTTAGTAATTTTTTTGTAGCTTTTTGAATTAAATATTTTAAATGTTTTTTAGTTTTAAATTAAAAATATTTTTAATATAGGTTTAGTTTAAAATAATTAACTATAGTTAATTATTTAACAAAATGTCCTCAATAATAGATATTATTGAGGAAATTTTGTTACATGAGCTATTTGGCATTAATACTTTTAATATGTTAAAAAGTAGTATTTACTAAAAGAAGTTTTTACTTTAAAAACACTATCCAAGCTATATTTAAACTAACCCGACCTAATTAGGGCAGATTTGATTAATGTGCTAACACATTCAATAGCATTTAGACACCGGAATTGTATAAGCAAAAGAATGTGAATAATATAAAGAATGCTTAATTAGATATGAACAAGGTTTAAATTTTTTGTAACAATTAATTTGTTTTCTTTTTTTTTTATCATTTTGTATAATGCCTTTTCACCTTAGATCAATTGTTCCCTGTTTGTCTCCTTCAACCGATATCTTTCATATTTTAGTTGTATCATTCTTAATATTGTTAATTAATTTAGGAATTGAAATTAATTGTACTTGAAATTGAAGATACCAAAGTTAAAATGACTCAGAAGCTCGATGAAAAATGTCTTAAAATTAATCAAAAGGAGGAAAAAATACAGGTTTTTAACATAATCGCAGTTACAGTATATAATTACGGTTAAAGTATAAAGTTAATAGTATTTTTTTTAGTCAGCATGCAATCAATTTAATAAAAATACTTTCTTCTTCTTCAGTATTCAATCCTGAGATTGGTTTGTAGCAATTCTCCACTCTTCCCTGTTACTTGCTTTCCTCTTTGTCTCTTCATAAGAAGTACATCCTTGGTCCTCTATTATTTGTTGCATATATTCCATTCGTGGTCTTCCTCTAGCATTTTTTCCTTCCACACAGCCTTCTATAATCAATCCTAGCAACCCACCATGTCTCAATACATGTCCAATCCATTCATTTCTCCTTTTCTTGATACTGCTCCATAAAGTTCTTCTCTCGGACATTCTTTCTAATACTTCCTCGTTTGTTACCATGCCCGTCCAACTTATTTTGAGCATTCTTCTGAAACACCACATCTCGAAAGCTTCTATTCTTCTTCGCTCTTCTTTGGCAATCGTCCACGTCTCACTGCCATACAGCATTATACTCCATACGTATGTCTTCAGGAGATATATTCTGGTACGTATGCTAATATTTTTTGAAGTAAAAAGTCCTCTCTTTTTGTTAAATGCTATCTTAGCTTGGCATATTCGCTTTACTATTTCTTTTTTACTTCTGCCATCCTTACTTACTATGCTTCCCAAGTATGCGAACTCTTCTACTTGCTTTATTTCTTGGTTATTTTGCAGATGTATTCTTGTCGTAATATTATTGCTCCTGCTGCATACGAGAACTTTGGTCTTTTTCGTATTTATTTTCATGCTCAGTTCATTGAGCAGAGTTTCTTCCATACACCTCAGCATCCTTTGCAAATCTTCTTCATTTTCAGCTATGACTGCTATATCGTCTGCGAACCGTAGCATATCGATTTTCCTGCCATTTATCTTTATACCCAAATGTATTTTCTCTCTTATTATGTTAATTGCCTCCTGGATGTATGCATTGAATATGCTAGGTGAGAGAGTACAACCCTGCCTTACTCCTTTTCTTATGCATGCTTCTTCCTCAGTTTCGCCAAATCGTATAACAGCTGTTTCCTTCTGGTATAGATTAAAGAGTAGTCTCCTTTCAGTGTATTCTATACCTATTTTTTTAAGCATCTTGAACATTATTGCCCAGTTGACATTGTCGAACGCTTTTTCTATATCCACAAAAGCTATGTATGTAGGCTTATCTTTTCTAATTCTTTTCTCGATAATTATTCTTAAAGCCAGTATTGCTTCCCTTGTACCCATGTTTTTTCTGAATCCAAACTGGTCTTCTGACAATATGGCTTCGATCTTATATTCCATTCTTCTTGACATAATTATTGTCAGTATTTTTGACTTAGTAAATTTTTGNATTGTACGGTAGTGATCACATTTGTTTGCGGTTGCTTTTTTCGGAATAGGAATAATCTTACACTTAGTAAAGTCTACAGGAAGTTTTCCTGAGTTAAATATCTCCTTTATGAGTTTAAAAAGCTCACTGCGCATGTTTTCGCCAGATTCTTTCCAAAGTTCTGCTTGGATTTCGTCAATTCCTGCAGCCTTCTTCTTTTTTAGATCTCTCAGTGCTTTATCAAATTCTTCTCTCAGTACACTATAATTTGAGTTATTATCCATTACTTAAAAATACTTTAAATTGAACTAAAAAATTACGAAGCGCTAAAAATTCATGTAAAATAGACATTTTTATGACTATCTCTTAAAACACATGAGCATATTTCGGAGAAACGATTAAACGCTTAGAGTTTGACACTATATTTGATGATGGTTCTATATTCTTTAAAGATTTTATCATTTTTATTTTGGTTTCAACTGGTATAGTTTCATCAAACAAATTTCGGATGACAAATACCATAAATGGCCACAAAATTTTTTAACTAAACTTGTGATATAGTTTTATCTACAGCGCTATAATTTAAAAAACTTAATAAAATTCAAGTTTTGAATAGGTGCTTTTATAGCTGAGGATGCATTAAACCATGCCTTGATGTACAAATGAATTAAAAAAATACATGTGACACATTTGTAGTAAATAGCTGAATAATGTCGATTTTAGTATAATACGAGGTTTAAAACAATAGTAAGCAATTTTTAAATTCTCAAGCAATACAGTGGTGTCATATAGATGGGAATTGCAGGATAATCAAATTAATAATGGTGGGAAAAAGAATATAAAAGGGAAACATGAAAAGGATAGAGGGCTGGACGTTTTTGTCGAAGAAACGTCGAGTGTCATTGTACGATTTAATTTTGTTTTGTGTTACATTTTTGATATTACTTTTTGACTTTGTGTTTGATACGTTTCTTAAATAAAATAGCTATTTAAAAATCTGGGCTTAGCATAAATATTTTATATTCACCGTGCTCTTAGAATTGTGTGTGTGTGTGTGCGTCAAGAGTCGAGGTGGGACTACTGGTCCTTTAGTCAATCATAACAATTAGTATGCGTGCTGGCTAGTGTTTGGGCTTAACCGTCCTTTAGTGGGTATAGTAAAAAGGTAGTTGTGCTGGTGGCTGACAAGGAGCTACCCTTCAGTCTGCTACTTTTGAGCTAGACTGTGCTGATGGCTCTAAACTCTACCCCTTTAGTAGTCCACTAATTAGAGAGATTGGGGCTGATCAGTTTATCCAACGGGAGGACTCGAGAAGAGCTCGAACGACGAACTCGTCGTCAATATATATATATATATAAACATTAATTAATTTGTGTCTACGTTGGGCACTACCGACGTACGACACATTTTTCCAAAATGGCTAATTTTTATCAATTATTTTAATTTGTCTTCAGTAACGTAGATTACTTTGCATTGATTGCATTTGAATTAATTTGCGTTGTTTTTGTACTTTTGTATTAGTATAAAATAATTTTTTTGCGAATAGCTTAACTGAATTTGATAATAATTAATTGAAAATAGAACAAATATAATGATAATTAAATTTTTGTATGAAACTCGTTTTTATAAGTTGCACTATTAAACTTAAAAAAACTGATTTCAATGGTTGAAATAAATATATTTTGTTTTTTAAATTTCTAAGCCTAAATATTATGGATACGGACTTTTTTATAATAATATTTTTTATGGAAAACATATAGTTCTACAAAATAAGTTTTATGATTTTTTTTGTAAATTACATAGTTTGTAAAATAAATGAAGAAAACTGAAAAACCACCCTTACAGACGAATTTTCAACCCTCTTGTGGCACGTGTTAATGTTACTCAATTTCAACCAATATTAATAATATTTTACTATGTGGTTTTTTTTTTTGTAATTAAATTTATTTTCTCAGCTCTTGACCTACTTTTTTGACAATTTTTTTTTTTCAATTAAATACTATCTACAGATTTTTATCGAAGCGTTTTTTATGATAGTGATTTTAATCGCTGTCAGATATAATATATATACTGGATCCAACTATGCCACGACCCCACTGTGCTGGGTTTTTTTTTTAACCTAAAGTTACCCATAATTTTTTTAAAAATAACCAAATCAATATAATTTTTTTTATATAAATGCATGATATAATTACCTTTTATTTGGTATATTTTTTTATAAATCTGACCCTTTACCTGCTAACAGGAGAGGATTTAAAAAGACAACTTTTTCAACTTGACTTTTGAATATGTTTCGGAAAGTCTGACACTTTTATATATATCTTAAATTAAAGCTAATGTAATATACTTTATCATGAAAAAAAAAAAATTTCGAACTTTATTTTATCTTCATGGTGAAAATTGCTATCAAATGCTATTTTTGTGTGAAAATTCTCGATTTTATTTTTTACATTATTAACTTTATAATGCTATAATTTATTGAAAAGTGTATGGATTAACACAATTTTTTTATGAGAAATAATATTTTTTAATAATCCCTTTTTCATTCGACATACTTTATCTTAATCAGGATATTTTTAGTTTAGTTTTAGTTATTATCGAGGTGGACATAATGCCCATGCACTCAAATCTGTTGGTCCATTGTGCGCACCTCATACCGAATTGTCTTAACTCGGTTTACCCACTTAAGTGTTATCACCGAAGTGTTAATATATTACCAACCATAAAGTCACCTCTACAGATGACCAAAGAGTCCTGTTTTTCTGGCGAAATTAAGTATCTCTCTGGGTTTTAGGTTTTTAATATCTTCTTTTTCAGGAAAAGGTTTACTCAAGTAGTTTGATCTTAGTGTGGACAAGGCTTCACATTCGCACATGATGTGAAATGAGTCTTCCTCTTCTACTCCACATTTCCTGCACAATGGTGGTTCCGATACCCCCATTGCGTTAAGATGTTTAAGCAGGTGACCATGTCCTGCCAGTAGACCAGTCAGGGTGCTTATTTGATGTCTAGTCATGCTATTAAGATTACCCAGCAATAGACCAGGAATCTTAATGCTCCAGTGATGGCCATAACAGCCATTCTCTGTATGCGACTAAGTTCTTTCCTAGCTGTAACGAGTGCTGTTCTGGTCCACCAGACTAGGGCACCGTACAATATCATAGTTTTAATCACTGAAGTGTACAACTAATACATAACTCTTGGTTTAAGACCCCATATCTTTCCCAAGGCTCTGCTGCAAGTCCACAATGTGGTCATTGCTTTTTTGATTCTTAACTCAACATGTGATTTCCATTTTAGCTTACCTAATACCTAAGTATTTTACTTCTGTTTTTAAGCTAATTTTTTGTCCATTTAGAGTAAGAGTGCCAAGACTCTCTAGTCCTGTTCTCCTTCTAGTGAACATAACAACCTCTGCTTTATTTGGATTAACAGATAGACCATACTTACTACACCATATCTGTATAGTGTTTAGTCTCCGTTGTGCTAAGTCTATAATAGTGTCTGGGAATTTACCCACCGCTCCTATAACTAAGTCATCCGCATAGGCTTGTGTATAACAGTATTTGTTTAACTCTCTAATAAGCGAGTCCAATACTAGACACCATAGCAAGGGGGATAGAACTCCGCCTTGTGGGCATCCCTGTTTAACACTTTTGATTACTTTGATCTCATTGAGCTGAAATGGATTGTTCCCAAAATGAATTGATCCCGAAATTCTATTCCATGCTTTTGTGCAGATTCGCACATAGCATCGAAGGGAGTATTGTCAAAAGCCCCTTCGATGTCCAGGAATATACCTACTGTATACATTTTATTCTCCACAGCTTTCCCTATCTTAGTGGTTAAACAGTGTAGATCTGTAACAGTAGATTTCCCCGTTTGATACACATGTTGGTTTTCATGTAAAGGGTTCTCCTTTAGAGGCACCTCCTTGATGTACCTATCAATAAGTTTCTCCATAGTCTTAAGAAGAAAAGAAGTAAGACTGATTGGTTTGTAGGATTTTGCTTCATAATAGTTAGTGCGGTTAGGTTTGGGTATAAACACCACCCTAACCTTACGCCAGCTTTCCGGTTGATAACCATAGGCAAGGCATGCCCTAAATATTTTGCAGAGATGGGGGACGATTATCTCTAACCCTTATTGCAGAAGTGCAGGGAAAATTTTGTCATAGCCTGCAGCTTTAAAACTGCCAAAAGCTTTTATTGCCCATCTTATTCCACTTGGGGTTATCACTTTCCTGGTTAGTCTACAATCTGCATAGGCCACACGTTTGTCCTGTGCATCATGTGACTGTTCTCTGTTGTTAATTACCGAGTCAGGAAAATGTGTGTTCATCAAATGTGATAATGTTTCATTATCGTTATTAGTGAACATTCAGTAGTATTGCCTCGACAGTTTTGTTTGGTCCCTTCCTCAGTGATCGCAGAAGTCTAGTTGCTATAGGGAGTTGTTGTATATCCCCACAGAACTTCTTCCAGCTTTCTCATTTGGACTTTTTCAATGCAGATTTGTAGTTCCTTTGGGCGACCTTATAGGATTCCCAGTGTTGTTCCAAACCTGATTTCATTGCTTTATTTAAGAGATTACGTGAACTCTTTCTTAATTTAGACAGGTTAGCATTCCACCAAGCTACACCCTGTCCTGTACCTTTCCTTTCTATTAAAGGACAGTTTTCTTTGTAAGCCGAGGCAATGGAGTCCTGTAGTATATTTACAGCCCTTTTAGTACTCTGTCTCGACCCCAATCTAAATTGTAGGTTATTCAGGTCACGAGAAAGATCTGCCCTGTAATTTTCCCAGTTTATTCTTTTCGGGTTCCTATAGTACTCCGTCTTAACTTTTAATTTCCAAAGTAAATCGTAAGTGCCTTTGATCAGAAAGAGAAGGTTCGGAGGACACTTTCCACCCTTTTATCTTATGAAGTAACCCTTTTGAGCAAACTATCAATGACTTCCTGCCTGTTCCTGATTACAAAGGTAGGTTCGCTACTTCTATTTAGTATACTGAGGTCTGTAGTCGGCAATAGATCCATTATTACCTCTCCTCTTTGGTTGATGTTACTGCTCCCCCAAATAGTGTGGTGTGCTTTAGCATCCATACCTAGAATAAGTTCTAATTTTTCATTTTTGCGATAATTAAAGAACCCAGGTAGGGACCTACCTGGGTTTGTGACCTCATATGGTAGGTATCCTGAAGCTACTATAATATTTTTACCATAATTTAATGTTACTTTAATAATAGTCAAGTCTGCACTTGATAGATTAAATATCAAGCTGGCTTTAACTTTATTATTAACCAAAATGCAAGTTCTTGGTTTATCTGCTTGTTTATGAAACAGTTTAAAATTCCTTAGATTTAGCCCCATAATCTGGTCACCATTTATCCATGGCTCCTGAATAAGTGCTATTTGTAAGTGTGTTGTATGACTCTCAGTTAGGGTCCTTAGTAACACGCTACTGGCCCCCTTACTGTGATGCAGGTTTATCTGAGTGAATTGAATTCTATTGTCCGAGGGTCTAAGTTTTAGATCCTCGATTTTGTCAGCTACTGCTCCCAGTTGATCTTGCGACTCCTGGTCTGCATTAGTTGACGTTGCTGTCTCTTTGCTAGTAGACGGTTCACCAAGAGTCCCGTTGTTGGCATTGAGACCTTCAAGTACAGCGATTCTTTTGCGAAGAATCGCTAGTTCACGCTCTTGTTCCGACAGGTTGTCCGTAGGATCCCTGATCGTCACAAGTTCGTTGTTTTGTGGTTTTTCTATGTTTTTATCCATATAGTTCCCACGAGAAGTCGAGAAATAAAGGTCCGTCACAGCAGAGCTCGATACTGTGATAAGGCTGTATACTCTATGGTGCGCNTTTTTTTTTTGTGTCTGTTACCACTTTTTCTCAGCTCTCACCGAACCGATTTCTTTCAATGATACGTCAAAAGATCACAAATCGTATCTAGTCGAAGACATTACCCTCAAAAATTGAAAAAAATTCCCTCGTTCCCCGTAAATGGGGGAAACCTCCAAAAAAATTACAAATTTAAAATTCGGTAATTTTCGAAATTTTTTCAATTTTTTTTACTAAAAACTGCCATAACTTTTTCAAAAATGAACAAACCAATAAAACTTTTTTTTTATATAGATACATAATGTCTTTACCTACCATTTGATATATTTTTTTTTATAAATTTGACCCTATACCTGCCCACTGGGAGGATTTTAAATGACAACTTTTTTAACTTAACTTTTGAAAATGTTCCGGAAGGTCTGACACTTTTATACATATCTTAAATTAAAGCTAATGTAATGTTCTTTATTATGCAAAAAAAAAATTTAGGACTTTATTTTATGTTCACGGTGAAAATGGCTACCAAATGCTATTTTTGTGTGAAAATTTTCGATTTTGTATTTTACATTTTTAACTTTATTATGCTATAACTTTTTGAAAAATGTATGGATCAATACAATTTTTTCATGAGAAGTAGTATTTATATACATCTTTCATTCGACATACTGTTTTTTTAAATCGGACTATTTCCCTATATACGAGGGGGGTTTAAATCTAAAAAATGCATATAGAAAGTAGAACTTTTTCAACTTAACTTTTGAAAGTGTTCCGGAAGGTCTGACACTTTTATATATATCTTAAATTAAAGCTAATGTAATATACTTTATTATGAAAAAAAAAAATTTCGGACTTTATCTTATCTTCATGGTGAAAATGGCTACCGAATGCTATTTTTGTGTGAAAATTTTCGATTTTGTATTTTCCATTTTTAACTTTATTATGCTATAACTTTTTGAAAAATGTATGGATCAGTATAATTTTTTCACGGGGAGTAGTATTTATATACATCTTTCATTTGACATACTGTTTTTTTTAATCGGACCATTTCCCTATATACGAGGGGGGTTCAAATCTAAAAAATGCATGTAGAAAGTAGAACTTTTTCAACTTAACTTTTGAAAGTGTTCCGGAAGGTCTGACACTTTTATATATACCTTAAATTAAAGCTAATGAAATATACTTTATTATGGTAAAAAAAAATTTCGGACTTTATTTTATCTTCATGGTGAAAACAGACATTAAACTTAATAAAAAAAATACGATTTTTGTAAAAAAATTCTTTTTTATATTTTTAACTTTATAATGCTATAACTTTTTGAAAGGTGTATGGATCAATATAATTCTTTTTTTTTATAGATGCATTATGTCTTTACCTATCATTTGGTATATTTTTTTTATAAATCTGACCCTTTATCTACCTACAAGGGGGGAATCAAAATGACAACTTTTTCACAAAAAATTTACTTTTTCAACTTAAATTTTGAAAGTGTTCCGGAAAGTCTGACACGTTTATATATATCTTAAATTAAAGCTAATGTAATATACTTTATAATGGTAAAAAAAAATTTCGGACTTTATTTTATCTTCATGGTGAAAACAGACATTAAACTTAATAAAAAAAATACGATTTTTGTAAAAAAATTCTTTTTTATATTTTTAACTTTATAATGCTATAACTTCTCGAAAGATGTATGGATCAATATAATTCTTTTTTTTGTAGATGCATGATGTCTTTACCTATCATTTGGTATATTTTTTTTATAAATCTGACTTTTTACCTGCCTACAGGGGGGGATTCAAAATGACAACTTTTTCACAAAAAATTGACTTTTTCAACTTAAATTTTGAAAGTGTTCCGGAAAGTCTGACACTTTTATATATATATTAAATTAAAGCTAATGTAATCTACTTTATTATGTAAAAAAAAAATTTCGGACTTTATTTTGTCTTCACGGTGAAAATGGCTACCAAATGCTATTATTGTGTGAAAATTCTCAATTTTATTTTTTATATTTTTAACTTTATAATGCTATAACTTATTGAAAAGTGTATTGATCAATATAATTTTTTTATGGGAAATACTATTTTTTAATAATCCCTTTTTCATTCGACATACTTTATCTTAATCAGGATATTAATAAGGAACTAGCAGTTTATGAAGCTTTTGGAATAATCCACCAATTTTTTAAAATTAAACACTATCTAAAGATTTGCATCGAAGCGTTTTTTTTTGATAGTGATTTTAATCACTGTCAGATATCATTATACTTGATCCAACTATGCCACGTCACCACTGTGCCGCGACCCCCTGTGCTGGGTTTTTATCCATATAGTTCCCACGAGTAGTCGAGAATTAAGGTCCATAACAGCAGAGCTCAGATACTGAGATAAGGCTGTATACCTATGGTGCGCCAGGTGCCATAGAGGATCCCAATGGTCACTTTACCTTTCGGCTAACTACCCTGTGATAAGTTAGCAACCCTTTCACTTGGTATGACTGAATTAGGGGGGCCTATTTACTATTAGCAAGCAGGTATGTCCAGGCCTACCGGTCCCAACTAACCAAAGTCATGACCGACTAGGAGCAGTGGTACGTGTTTCCACCCCCACTGAATTAACTAGGGTCCGCGGAGTTGTTAGGCCCGTGATCCTTGCGGATCCCTCTGCGGGATAATCAGGATATTAATAAGGAACTAGCTGATCATGTAGCTTTTGGAATAATCCACCAATTTTTTAAAATTAAACACTTCTAAAGATTTGCATCGAAGCGTTTTTTATGATAATGATTTTAATCATACTGTCAGATATCATTATACTTGATCCAACTATGCCACGTCACCACTGTGCCGNNNTGTCAGATATCATTATACTTGATCCAACTATGCTACGTCACCACTGTGCCGTGACCTCCCCGTGCTGGGTTGCTTTTTTAGTTAAAGTGAATCATTAAAATTAATTCAGTTCTAAATATTTCAATTGTAGAATCTTTTTAAACACCAAAAATTAATTAGAAATGATTACTTTGATTTTTTTAAAGTATTGCATCAAAACCTTCAACTTTTATATATGTTTGCCATAAAATTAATAACTACTAAATAATTTTAATTCTAAATTATTAAATATCAATTTCATACAACATTTATTTGTTTTAATAAATATTTATACATATATTATACTTATAAATTATAAAACTTGTAATCAGAATATAAATAAGTAAATAGGGGGTCATATTGCTTTTGGAATAATCCATTTTTTTTATTTTAACACTATAGATTTGCATCAAAGCATTTTTTATGATAGTGATTTTAATCACTGTCAGATTAAATCTATACTGGATCCAACTATACCACGTCCCTACTGTGCTGGTTTTTTTTTTACTTGAATCTCTGTCAGTTTTTTGAAAAATGGATAGTCAAAAATACATTTTTTTGTAAACAATTTAAGGGTGAGATACAAAAAACAACTTTTTTCTTTAAATATGTTATATGTAAATATACTGTATTCTTTAAATGTGTTAATGATTATTTTACGTACTATAAATTAAAAAAAATTAATACCTTCTCAGCTTAGAACCGAAGCTAAAAAAAATTTGTCCAGACTGCAAATGGCAGTCGAAGGTGAACAAAAAATAGCAGTTGATGTTGCTTTTGGAATAATCTAACAATTTCTTATAAAATTAAACACTATTGTCGTAACACAGTAAAATGAAACGAATTAGAAGAGTAGGTTGAGGATGATGTCGTGCCTGCTGTCTAGGTATTCACGTGCGTGTTGTCGTACAGCAGTCACCGTGCTCGGCTGACACTGCGAGTTAGTNTCACGTGCGTGTTGTCGTACAGCAGTCACCGTGCTCGGCTGACACTCCGGGTTAGCTGTGGGTGTCGAAAGGCTGTTGTTATAGGAAGGGAGAATAAGAGTAACACCTAGGTATGAGGTGCAGACGAAGTGCAAGACACAAATACTTTGGGTATAGGAGAGGATAATGAAGTACGAGGTGCAGACGAAGTGCAAGACACAAGTACTTCAAAGAGAGAATGGGGTAGCCGAGTATAAGGTGCAAACGAAGTGCAAGACACAAATACTTTCGGTATAGGAGAGGATAGTGAAGTCGAGGTGCAGACGAAGTGCAAGACACAAATACTGGGCATACCAGATAAGGAGTATAACAAAGTACGAGGTGCAGACGAAGTGCAAGACACAAGTACTTTAGTTATTAGGAGAGGATAATGAAGTACGAGGTGCAGACGAAGTGCAAGACACAAGTACTCTGAAATGTCGAGGAAAAGAGTATATAGGTTAGAAAAGGAATAAACAAAGACTTTACTTTAAACAGTAAGCCGGACAGCGACAACCGAGTACTGAGACTGATGAATGACACAAAGTACTGGAGTCGACTGACCACGATGGTCAGGTCTACTGGGTTTTCATAATAATTAGAACTATTGCCGATTTGGTAATAAATATTATTTGTTAATTCATCAGTCTCAGGCAGTGGATGTGCTGTCTGTATTTTATTGAAATAATTCTCACGATTATGAAAACGTGACACCATCACACTATCTACAAATTATCATTGCAGTATTTTTTATATTTATTTTAATCACTGTGTTGTGACCCCACTGTACTACCGAATTTTACATTATATATATATATATATATATATATGTGAGAAATGCAAACAGACAATTACAGGAACAGAGCGAAGACGCAATACTATTATTTAATTTATATATATGTATATATAAATTAATACACAAAATCTCTATTAAATGTTAACAAACAAAAATAACACATATATTTAATTACACACGAAAACTCTTTATAAAATATTCACACATCACAAAAATATTTTATAAAACAGAATACACATATAAAATAAAGAATATACATAGAGACACGTCTTAGCCGACTCACGATTTGACTTAATTTTCCCTTCTTATAATACTTGATACCACTATAATAATACCACTATCTATCTCCAGACCCTGGAAGTGGTGCCATCTAGATACCAATCGTACCCACATATTTATATATATATATTTATCTATATTTAAAACAAATTTGATGGTATAAATAATTGATTGTTTAGTAGTAAAAATATTAAATTACATAAACTTCCACTTGATAACATTCCTCCATCTCTTTTTTGGTCTTCCTCTACCTCTTCATTCTTCAACATTCATTTCTTAACTGTTCTTACAGCTTACAATTGTCAAATATCATCTATACTTGTTTAAGCTATGACGTGTCCCCGCTGTGCTGGGTTTTTATTTATGAGATATTTATTTATTGTTTTTTTTTTGTTAGATTATTTTATCAATATACAACTCTATAATTGAAATAAGTTCCACATTTTTATGGAAAGCAAAAACTATAACTAAGATGCAAGGAAATAAAAGTAATAATTTATGCCATAAAAGTCATGAGAAGTTTAAATTGTTATTTGACAAGCAACCACTATTACTACTACTTACAGAAGATTTATTTTGGTTAAATTGTTTTTTAATAGTTGGTATAACCATTTATTAGTACTGTACTTTGATTAAAAATGTATTAATATCATAAATATAAAAAAAGATTTAACACTAAATATATTACAAAACAATCTATTTTAAAAGTTTTTATTAATTTATAAAATATTCATTTACAGGAAAAAAAAAATGCAATCTAAATTTTTAACTTTATATTGTTGATTATTGCCTAATAGTAAAAATATTTTGTTAAGAAATAAATAATAATAAAAAATAATTTTTAGAAATTTTATAATGTTTTTTTTTATGAACTATGAATTTAATTAAATTTGTAATAATTTATTTTGATATTTTAATTTAAAAGTTTTATATATAATGTCTATGGCAATTAGTCAAATACAAAATGCAATCATTAATAGTTCCTTCTTCTTGACTTTTTTGTTCTAAACAAATAACCAAAAATATTTTTTATAGAAAGTAAAAATTAAAATATTAAATATTTTTACCTTTTAGGGCCTTTAACAAAACACCAATCTACACTTATTTGTTGACCTAGTATATCAGTGTTGTTAAGTCCTTCACGAGCTCGAGAAGCTTCTTTATATGATTCATATTCAACTAATGCATAGCCCTAGAAAATAAGATATAATATAACATAATAACTTATAATACATTACTAACAGTTTTTTTTTAAGGTTGGTTGATACTACTAAAATACTTTGGCCATAATCTTAATCTAAAATTTTTAACTAAACTTTTATAATATATATCTTTACAATATAATTCTTTCACAATAAAAATATTTAGAGAATTTTTTTCCTTAAAACTCACTTTTAAAAAACCAGTCCTACGATCTAAATTTAAATGTAAATTCTTGATTTTACCAAATTCAGCAAATTTATCATGTAAGTCATCCTCTTGAGCTTCTTCATGCAGAGAGGAAATAAACAATATCCATCCTTCAACAGCTAGAAAACATATATTATACATAAATTATTTCAAACATGATTTTTATTTTACACATTGTTTACAAAACATACATCTCTGAGGTCCTGGGCCATCATCATCTGTTTGATCAATTGTTTCAAATTCAGCTTCGTCTTTGATATCGTCTCTTTTTGTTTTGTCATCAAAACCACGACCTTTTCTTCTTCTAGCTTTTTCTTTAAGCTTAGATATACTTTCTAAAAAAATGTCTTACTTTTTAAAATGAAACTTGGTAATTTTACAAAACAAGCAAACAGTACATGTTCTATATTGAATAATGCACCATATGTATTTTGTGTCACACTCTTTTCTTTGCTCCAGCCTCTAATAACAGAGCTATAATATACCAAATACCACAAACAAACCACCAGATGGTCATAAAGCAGCTATTAAAACATAATATGTTTCTGTAGTTTAATGACCATAAACCAAAATATATACTAAAATATCCCCAACTTAGAAATATAATAATTCACTAAAATTGTTTGCGAATTGTTTGGGATATGGAAATCAGCTCTTGAAGAAAAGATTTTAAGAATAAGTAGGAGTAAAATAGAGTACATAGAGAACGAGTTTGACAAAGGAGAACATGAGGTAGGCAAAATGAGGAGTTCAGTGACAATAGGCGAGGATGTAATAGTAGAGATGGAAAGTTTTAAGTATTTAGGAACAGTTGTGAGGAAGACAAAAAACGAGATGGAGGGATATAATTGAATGCGATATGAGGACGGTTGATGTGGGAGATTGTTTCAAGTATATATATATATTTTTTTAATCATATTTAATTACACTATATAAGCTTTAATTTGAAATAATTTAAAATGATAAGAGTATTCCAACATATACGGAAAAAATTCTGGTATTGAGGTTATTTGATGGTAATAGTAATTATTAGTACATCATATTGGTAATTTTTGTAATAATTAAATTATCGATAAATATCAAAATTTGATAATAATGGTATTTATTAAATTTTAGAAAATATTAACTTTCACCTAATTTGATTGCATTTTACTAAAGTGAAACTTCAATTAACCATAATTTGTTTATTCGTTATTACTAATATAACTAATTGTAGTTTGATACGTCTTTAAACTTTAATGACGAATAAACAAATGATAGCTAATCGTAGTTTCACAGTATTTTAATTGGTGATAGTACTCATATTTAGAATAAAATTTAATCATTGTAATTAGTTAAGATCATGCATCTTTTTTGATATTTTTACTAAAAATTGGGAATTCTTTTAATATTATTGTTGGTATATATTAAAAAATGGTAAAAATATAACAATATAATAATATAATGACTATAAAATTATATCAAATTAATAGTACCTATAGATACTGCTGATTAATATATAATTATTATGGTAAATATTAATCAAATTTAAACCAAACCCAAATTATTGATAATAATTATTAAATAATGAAAATTTTGGTATATTAAATAAAACCGGTTTTGAAGGTAATACTGAATCCCACTGGTGGATTTTGCCAGATCTAGTTTGAAGTATTACCAATAAAATTTGTTTGCTATCTGTTCAGTTTACAAAAATGTATATCAATATAAAGTGAAAACTAAAGAAATCAACATTGATTGATTATAACAACAATTTTATGGCACATTTCCCTATATTACATGGATTGGAAGGAATTTTTCAAAATAATGGTGCCAATAGTTTTAATTATTTACATTTTATAATTATTTGATATATTATTTAGCAAAATCATTTATTAAAACTTTGATCAGATTTTTTCTGAAGAAATTTTGAGTGTTTATATAATCATAGGAGTATCAAGACCTTTTTCGAGTAGAGATACTACTCTTGAAAAGAATTATAGTTATTAATTTTGAATAAATTATGGAAAACTATAGAAATACCAACCCAAAACATTACATTATACAGTATAAATTTTCTGGATAATGCCTATAAAGAATCTATACAAAGTATTAAATTTATATTACACCCTTAATTAACATAAAAACAGCTGAACCCCACTTAATTATGTAAAGTATTGATCTAATATTTCTTTTATCTTTTTCATAAATTTGTGGGTTTCTAATCTATGTTTTTCGATTAAAAACATTTCAACATAAACTTTTTTTTTCAAAGGTAATATAGTAATCTTACAAATTTGATAATCTAAAAAACCCCACTTTCAAATTGGGACTACTGCATATTAGTTACAGAAATATTACCGTCAACTTCTTCGACGAATTCTTCAGCATTTAAATCCAATACATCAGCCATTGTTAGAAGTTGAACTGTAACAATAAAATGCTATTAATTAAAAGTTTAAAATATTAAAATAAATAGTGGTTTTAATATATAAAATGACTGAAAGAATATTCAGTATTATTCATTTACCTTCTATAAATTATCAAATTATGTCAACAATAAACTATATAATTTGATGAAAATGCACATACGGTTTTACTTTAACTCACTGCGATGGCTAAAACAGTTTTAACCAGTAAATGACGAAAAAAAAAATTAGACTTAAATAATGACTACACTGTATCTTGAATTCAATTCGTAGATGGTCGACGGCATTATCATTAGAAGTATAACATAACCATAGATCTATGAACATGACGTCATAAAATAAAGTTTACGCCCTCTGGAGAATTTGATTAAAGAGTAAATCTTAATCTGAATAACTAAAAATAATATTAGAAACTATAATTATATTTATATAATTATAGTATTATTATATATTGGCCAAATATATGCTAATTTTTTTTTTATTACAATGGACCATAATAAAGGGTAAACAAAAAAATGAATATTTTTATTTATTAAAAAAAAAGGATATTTAAAAATCTCAGTAAAAGAGTACAAGTGGTAGTGAAATTCAGTGACTTATTTACTTTTGTAGCTTTAATTTGGGTAAAAAGACATTTGAAACTCAAATATTGTAATTCTACTTTAAAATTAGTTGGGGACGTTGCGATTGAACATAATAACAGCTTCTCTATATCGGTATTGGCACCAGGTCTCGGGACAGGTACTGAATAACTATGAAAAACTAAAAGTAACTAGTATTTTGTAATTATTACTTTTATGTAACTGTATCGAAAGGAGTAATTACATTAAAGAAACGAAAATTCCTACCACATGCGATATATCATGTAACGATTAGCCAGAACGAGCAAACTTGTGATTGTATGAGTGTAAGCAATTATATATGCGCAATACATTTTTCTTGCATCATTTTTATAACCCAATATTACGTGTTAATATTGATATTCAGCCATCCCCTTATTACCCGCTTCATAAGTGGAGGTTGGCTGAGTCTCCATTTTGTGACTGCGGAGTAGAGATGTGTCGTTCGCGAACGAACGGATCGCATTGAACGGGTCAAAATAGTGAACGAAATGATTCAGATCGCCGAACCGTAGTGATCCGGATCCCCCAAAAACTAATTTTTTCCCGTATAAATCACACTGTACCGATTTGATCGCTTACCAAATATCAATGATAACATATTCATATGTCATTTGTTTATACGACACATCCCTAATCCGAATCGCGAATCATACATGCGATTCGCGAATCGGGAACCGCAAAAGAATCAAAACTATACTGAATGTTCCATTCAATTGACTCTAAATATCTTTTAGATCGCGAACGGGTCTTTGATCCGGATCTTCTAGTTGACCTGATTCGAATGAATCGGATCACTTAGGTGAACCATAATTCCCATCTCTACTGCGGAGAACTTCAAATAGTAAGACATATCGTAGAATCCTGCCCCTTCAGAGCAAATATGTTAGAGTTCTTGGAATTCACCAAGGAGGTAGTGATGCGACCGAATGGTTATCCCAACTTGGATGTCCGACTTTAAGTTATCATTTTTAGTTACCAAAAAATTTTCTGTATTTACCTAAATTATTAATTAATTTATTTACTGTTTTCGTACCTATTTATTTACCTTTGTCTTTACATGTCTATTTGATTATTTATTTATTATTATTTTTTTTTTGTTATGCCGATGCCATATGCTAATATAATATATATACGTGTTAATCATAGATAATAATAATTTACCCTCTAATACCCTATAATCAGTAGGCCTTTTAAATAAAAAGCCTCTTAAAAATTTTTTCGCAACGCTAAAATTCAGATTTTTGTTTGTTATCTCGAAACAGATACCGTTATTATCAACAATAATCATTAACAAACATGTATATTTTATCATTTTTCACGTAAAATAAAGTTCCACTTTTTTCCGTTTCAGCGCTCATAGTCGTAAAAATCTTATGTAGAACAGGTCGTAAGGTATTCTGAAACGTAATTCATAATTGAATTGACTTTTTCAGTACGGAGTTGTAAGTTTTTATTTTAATTATTTTATTCTATTTGTATTGTTAAGTCTACTGGAAGACCTAAGAATATTTTGTATTATTTAATAAAAATCAGATTTATAAAACTGAAAGTGTAGTAAAGAATTTTCGCCAATTTGTAGAATTTAATAATTAAATTTTGTTTACAAAATGGATTCAAACAAACGCCAAAAGTCAAGTGACACGGGTAATTTGATAATATTCTTAACTAAAAATTTAGTTTATTCTAATTAAATATTATTTATATATTTAGGTAGAAATGGCAGAAGAAAAAAAAATCCAAAAAGTAATCTTATTNATTTATATATTTAGGTAGAAATGGCAGAAGAAAAAAAAATCCAAAAAGTAATCTTATTACTAAATTTATTTAATTGTATTAAACTGATAATTTATTTATTTATAGTTTTATTAACTCTTACAATTATTATAACATTATACTTTCATTCTGGTAAACAATGGCATTAGGGTGTCTTTATTTTGAAAGTTTGAAAATTTGATGCCAAGTGATTAGAATTTTATATTATACGACATAAAAAAACTATTGATAAATTTTGAGCATCTTAGATCAACTACTTCATGTGTTTCAAATTTACATAAAAGGATAGAAATTTAGTTTTTCGTATATATTTTGTAATTATGCATCAAAGCATTTCTTATGATAGTGATTTTAATCACTGTCAGATATTTATACTTGTCCCAACTATGCCTCGTCCATACTGTGCCGTGACCCCACTATGCTACCGTTTTTTTTTGTTTAATAAATTGGATTTCAAGTGATTGGATAATTATTTTATACAGCATTCAAAAACTATTGGTGAATTTTGAGCATCTTAGGTCAACTACTTCATGTATGTCAAAAGGGTAGAAAATTTACAATAAAAGGTAGAAATCTGTAGATAGTGTTTAATTATAAGAAATTGGTGCATAATTACAAAAGGAACATCAACTCCTATTTACTTAATCATATTCTCATTAGAAGTTTTTAGATTTAAAGCTATAATTTTTGAATAAATATTTATTTATTATAGCATTTATATATAGTATGAAATTAATATTTAATAATTTAATATTGTAATTTTTATGAAAAAATAATATAAAATGATAAAGTAGTTTATTTCGTTACTTCTATAACAAACGTGTATAAAAAAAAATATAGGGCTTGATACAATGCTTTAGTCATTGATACATCAGAAACATTAGTCTATAAGAAACTTTCATCAGAATCAAAAATATACTTTTTTAAATCAACATTCCACCATGATTATGAAATCTGAAATTAGAATTTTTTTATCACTGGGCTGGGAAAATAAATTGCAGGTACAAAAAAAAAAAACCAAATAGTAAAATAATATAACACGAATAAGAAATTTTTTCTCACAATTGAAGTCTACAGTGATATCTTTTATATTTATTTAAGTTATTAATTCTAAATGAGATAAAAATCAAATGAATTAAAAATATTTAAAAAAAAAATTAAATGTCATAGGCAGGTACAAACCTGGTACCCCAAGCATAAAAATACAAGTGTTATAGATTCGGTAACCGTTCATCACTTTTGTTACTTAGTAATATTGGAAATTTGAACTAATTCAGATTTTAAAGTTACTTCTTTCGATTTGAAATTCACTAATAAAAATAAAAATTTAACTAACAAATACATTAAACAACGGAATTATTCAGGAAATAAATATAAGATAAAAATTAAAGTCATGATGTAGTTAAGTAAATAATAATGTTATTATTGCTTGAAGTGCTTGAGGATATATCCATGTTTACAGTTGAGTTCTGACGTTTCGGACTCGTTGCAGAGTCCATCTTCAGAGTGGTGGTTGCTAGTCGGTGGCTATACTGTAGTATAGTTGCAGCCACCGACTAGCAACCATCACTCTGAAGATGGACTCTGCAACGAGTCCGAAACGTCAGAACTCAACTGTAAACATGGATATATCCTCAAGCAACAAGACAATCCATGAAAGTTTTAACACATTCATAATGTTATTATTAATACAGTGGATTAGATTTAAAAGCTTTAATGATTATTAAATCTTAATATAGTAATCAAAAGAATGAATGTGTAATATTATTCGTTTTGTTATATGATAATTTTACTATATAATATGAAATTGAACAGGAATAATGTATTAGTCAATTTCAGCAGTATCATATTATTATACATATTATTTGGGTATTTTAATGGAATTATTTATATTACAATAGAATTACAAGATTTGATGTCATAAATTAAAAAATATATATATTTAACTCAAAAGTCATATAAATTACTAAAAAATTGTAGATATTTATTTTGGGAACAATGTTACTATTTTCAATGCTAAAAACATACTGACACCCTAACTGAAAAATACTCCTTAGTGACCTTATTACTTTAAATATTGAGATCTATAAGTTTTATAGTCTGCATTTTTCTGCTAATTGTTTGGTGTATTTTATGAAATTGTATATTTTTGAATACGGTAGCCATTTTCACCATGAAGACAAAATTAAGTTCAAAATTTTTTTTTCATAATGAAGTACATTATATAAGCTTTAATTTAAGATATATATAAAAGTGTCAATATTTCTAGAATACTTTCAAAAGTTAAGTTGAAAAAGTTAATTTTTTGTGAAAAATTTATCATTTTGAATCCTTCTATGTAAGCAGGTGAAGAAGGGTCAGATTAAAAAATCTATATATATATCAAATGATAGGTAAATACCTAATATATTTATTAAAAAAAAATTTCTAATAGAGATGAAGTGATTGCCCTGTTTCATACATTTTAAATAAATAATAATTGAATAAGATGATGGAAATTCTGAAGGTGAGCTGAAAAATTATCTACTAATTTATAACTTTAAACTAATAAGCATAAATCAATGAAATAAAAACCCATCTGTAGAAGAATGTTATCAACTTTATTTACTTATATTAACTTTTCAACATCTTATTATGTTGATAAATCTTTGCCAACGTTTTCTAGTTATTAAAAGCTATTCAAATGAAATTGTTTGTCTAAGTCAGCAAACTACCATATCACTATATAACTTTAGTTTAATTTTTTTAAATCTTTAAAAACTAATAATTTGAAAATTTATTTCTAATTAATATTCTTATTATTTTGTAATTTATTGACTTAGATAACCGTCAGGGAGATGAAAGAACTTCTGAAAACCAAACACAAGAACCACAAAATTCAAGTAAAAGTTACCAATCTCATTCAAGATCTATAAAACCTATATCACAATGTCTTCAAGGTTCTTCAAAACAAAGTAGTATTGAACATGAAAAAATACTTTATGTCCAACAAAAAAACCAGAATCCTCAATTTAATCCATCTAAGCAACTTCTTAAACCACAAAATATTCCAGATGAGCCACTAAAAGAAAAAAGTAAAGATGATTTAACAAAATCACAACAGTCTGAATTTCCAAGCTTAGAAGAGAACTCATCTTCTTTACACAAAAAAGAACAAATATCTAAGCACAAACAACAAAAAACCTTAATTACTAATGATTCTTTACATAAAAACCCACCCCGTGATCCAGGTAATATATATATTAATATACATCTATAAATTGAATTTTACTTTTGCATACGTTTTTATTCTTGAGACAAGAATGTCGTTAAATTTAATGAGTTAAAATTTTATTTTCTCATAAAAAAGAAATTTCATTTTAAGTAAGTTATCTTGATTATTTATTATTTTAAATTCAACGTGAAGATGAAAAAGTATTAATTTTAATATGATGTGTCTTGAATATAATTTTTTTTAGTCTGTTGCCATTAATACCCAGTTTCTACTTGATCAAAATTGTTAATCAATATGTCAAAAGATCCTTAATTATACAAGGTGTTTTCTGAAAATAAAAGGAATTTATAATCTCAAAATATTGAGAGTCCGATTATCAAACATTTTTTTTCATTATGTTGGTTACATATCTCTGTAGTATGATAAAATTTTCAGCTGGTTTCATTTTTTACTTTGTCAGTAGCAGCCGCTAAGGTTAGATGTGTTTTGATGAGCTCGGCGATTTTTGTTTGTTAAAAAAATTGGATCAATGAATAACTCCAATTTTTGTAACATAAAATATTTTTTTGATAATTTTAGTTTTGATGGGAATCAGAATCTGTTTCAGAACAGCTGTGTTCTTTAAACCTATAGCAAATTTAATCTTAAAATTATAAATCATCATTCCCAAACAGAAATTAAACAGATTCTCATCAAAGCATTTTTATGATAGTGATTTAAAGTACTGTCAGATATCATCTATATTTGTCCCAACTATGATGCGTTCTTACTGTACTGGTTTTTTTTTTTTACTGAGTTGTGTTAATAACAGGATTTTAAAGAGTTAAAAATAATCCTTTGTTCAAGTAATTTTCATAAGACTATCTTCAAAAACATACTCGTTGAAAGTTTAATGAGAGCGATTTTAATAATTCAGATTTAAATCATCTGGCTCTCACTATTTTAAATGTATGGTTTTGAATATCTTATAAATAATCAATTAATTCACTTCTTCTTTGTAATTAACCTATAAAATCATACAGACAAATACAGTAAATCTTTTCCTATTCATTGCTAAGCCATGCTAATTGGTATTTGTACTTTTTTCCTGACCCATCGTGGTCATGGTCGTCACAATTGTCTCTTTCCTTACGGAGTCTTACATTGATCCATCAAAAACTAAAGTTTTTTCTTTTCTCCATGTGTGTCTTGCTATTTATGTCTACCTTTTTTTGTTTCCCTAACTTTATTAGGCATTTGGTTCAACTGTTTAAGCTCTTTATTTTTCGAATTCTCCATAATTTTATCTATACTTCTTCCAAAGATTCGTCTTAATATTTTTTTTTTCAAAAATCAGCATTATGTATTCAGTCATACACCCTCTAGAAATTGATAAATAATACTGGTACTTCTCTGTCAAACTATCACATTTTTTGAAAAATTTATTTTAAAATAAATATATGATCTGTGGTAGATCTATTTTGTCTAAATTCTGCTTGATAATCCCCTAAAATATCTTCTGTCCGTGGCTTAATTCTGTTTAAATTATTTTTAGATAGAATTTTATAAGTAGCATTTAATATGTTGATGCCTTTATAGTTATGACACAACTGCTCATTTCCCTTCTTGTGTATAAGATATATCAACGCTGTTCCCCACTCCTTTGGAATTATTTATTTTTCCCAAACTTCTATTATTAGTTCAGACACATAATCAAGCAAGTTATGTCCCATAATTTTAAGTATTTTCCCTGGTCCCTTATGGTTTTTTAGGTTTCTTATTTGTTTTTGAATTTTCTTCTTACTTGATTCTTAATTAGACAAATTTCAATTCTATAAGCTAGTTTAATATGTATGATGTTGCCATTTAAAAGAATAAAGTTGACACTCCTATAAGATATAAGGGATGGACCTAAAAATCATTTTATAATAGATAAATAGAAATACATATGAAACTAACAAAAACCAAAAAAAAAACCCAGCACAGTGGGGTCGTGGCATAGTTGGGTCCAGTATAGATGATATCTGACAGTGATTAAAATCACTATCATAAATAACGCTTCGATGCAAATCTGTAGATAGCGTTTAATTTAAAAATAAAAATTAGTCAAAAAAATAGGTCAAGTGAGAGCTGAGAAAATAAATGATAGCTACAAAAAAAAAAAAAAAACACATAGTAAAATAATATTAATATGAATTTCTTCTCACGAGAGGAGACTACAGTAATGGGATCCTTGATATTTATTGAAGTTATTGAATCTAAATGAGATAAAAATCAAATGAGTTAAACATTTTTTTCTAACTCAAAAAGAATTCGGAAAAAATTCAGTGCCACAGGTGTAAAAGACCCCATTGTTACCGTCTCAGAAACTGTACGTCGCATTCGCCACATAATAAAAATGGAAATTTAGCTAGTTCAAATTTTAAAGTTATTTTTCTCGACTTCAAAGAAACAAAAAAATTTAAATATGTTTAACTTTTTATACTATGTCAATTAGATTAATGTAATATTTATGAAAATCAGTGTAATCCCTTTATAATAAAATAAAATACAAAACCAAGAATTTTAATACAAAAATAGCATATTTTTGAATACAGTAGCTATTTTCACCATAAATACAAAATAAAGTCTGGAATTTTTTTTTTTTTTAATATTTAAATATATTACATAAGTTTTAATTTAAGATATATATATAAAAGTGTCAGTATTTCCGGAACACTTTCAAAAGTTAAGTTGAAAAAGTTGTCATTTAAAATCCTCCCTGTGGGCAGGTATAGGGTCAAATTTATAAAAAAAAATATATCAAATGGTAGGTAAAGACATTATGTATCTATATAAAAAAAAAGTTTTATTGGTTTGTTCATTTTTGATAAAGTTATGGCAGTTTTAAGTAAAAAAAATTGAAAAAATTAGCGACNAATGGTAGGTAAAGACATTATGTATCTATATAAAAAAAAAGTTTTATTGGTTTGTTCATTTTTGAAAAAGTTATGGCAGTTTTAAGTAAAAAAAAATTGAAAAAATTAGCGACTTTTAAATTTGTAATTTTTTTGGAGATTTCCCCCATTTATGGGGAACGAGGAAAATTTTTTCAATTTTTGAGGGTAATGTCTTCGACTAGATATGATTTGTGATCATTTGATGTATCGTTGAAAGAAATCGGTTCGGTCAGAGCTGAGAAAAANCGATTTGTGATCTTTTGACGTATCATTGAAAGAAATCGGTTCGGTGAGAGCTGAGAAAAAGTGGTAACAGACACAAAAGCTACCCGGTCTCCGAAGAGACCCATCCGATGGTCTAGATGCTTCGTCGAAAAGACCNAGTGGTAAAAGACACAAAAAAAAAAAAGAAAAAAAAATACATCATAGTAATATTATTACCTTCTCAGCTTTGCATCGAAGCTAAAATGTTCAATAAACATAATATTTTAAGAGAAATTGAGTGGATAATGTTAAAAGTAATGATAATGTTCTGTATATTTCTAGCTTTCTTTCTTCTTTATTATGGCTTCACAAATAACATTAAACCAGATATTTTCATTGTTTCTCTATTGTTTTTTCTGAGGTTTCTTGAATAAGTTGTTTTATTGTTTCCCACATCTGTTCCATTTCTCTACCTGACCCATTTGCAATCATCACTCTTAATTTTTTTTCTGTACTTTTTTTAAGTTCTCAGCAACTGCTTAATTGTTAAGGTTTATGATGTCAAACTGTCCCATAGCTCTTTCTCTTTTAGTTCCTTGTTTTTTTTTAAACTTCACTCGTCTATCTACCACAAGAAAGTGATCGCTGTTTGTTCCATCAGTCTTTCATCTAAAAACTGTTGCTAAATCTTGCATTTACAAGGACATGGTTTATTTGGTTTATGTACCATCCATTTAGTAACCTCCAGATACCTTAGTATATCTTCTTATGGGAACATGTTACTTTTAACCTTTAGATTTCTTCTCGTTGCCAAATCTATAACTTATAAAACACCCATTATCATCCGATAATTGGTTATAGACAATGGTCACTTACTATAAGCTTAAAACATTTTTCACATCCAATTTTTGTGTTAAAATCTCCTTATTTGATTTGTACACAACCTCTTGGTATCTCACACAGTGCACTATCTAATAACGAATAGAAATCATTTTTTAATTTTCATCCTTTTTCTCTGTAAAAGCATGCATATTAAAGAAAACTTCCCTAAATTATATCTTTCCATCTCTCTAACTATTGTTCCTACTACTCCAGGTTTGAATAAAGTGAGTATATTTCAGGTTCCAAAACAATTTTGATTTCCAGTTTTCTAGTCTGAAGTCCTTTGATCCATAATTCCAAGGCTAAACTAGTGTTTGATTCATGAACAAGAGTTTTTTACAGGATAGGTTGTTAGCCTATCGCCAACTCCATTATACCCATGGAAAGGGTAGCTTGAGGCACCTGGTTTACTACAACTGTATCACTAAGTGATCCCCCTGAAGGACAATTAAATTTACTTGTATTTTAAATAAATTTATATTTGTTTTAGATATTAAAAAAAGTGCACCAAAAATATCACTTCAAAACCCTTCAAATTCACTGAATTATTCTCAAAAGAAAAATAAAAAACAGACACCAATACATCAGAACCCAATTGATAATGCTTCAAAAAAAGAATCTTATCCCCAAAAAAGTAATAGTACTTTATGAATAATTTATTTTTTACCATTATCTTAAATTAAATCAAGATTTTACTTGAAATTCAAAGCTGAATAAATGTTTTAGCGCTATTTCAGTACCTTAGTAGATAAGAATATTAGGAAGGTCAAAACATGTGTGTATAATATATATATATATATATATATATATTAGAGTCTCTTATTTTTAAAATTTTGGAAATTCTTTGGGCTCACCCTCCAAATTTGTATGTAAGTTTAACCCGTACCGACTTGGTGTTGAAAATTGGCCAAAAACGGTAGTTGTTTAGTTTTTAGCAATTAACTTGTAAATTAGCGTTTTCACAAAAAAAAATTATAGAAATTAAATTGTAAATCTTATTGTTTTGTATAAATTAAGTTCTTACATTTTTTCTTCTAAATCCATTAGTTTTACAGAAAAATATCAAAATACGTATTATTTCGTAAAATTGTCGAAATTGGCATATTTACAAATATTTCATCATATCTGACGAATCATATGTGATACAACCTAATATTTCATACAAAATTTGTTTAAAATTAAATTTTACAAAATAAAAGTAATAAGTAAAAATTTCATTGAAACGATCGTTTTATTGCTATATCTGAGATAGCTCGATTATATTATGATTTTTACTAAATATATGAGTTTTATTGCTAGATTCTGTTAGTTATCATCTGGTATATGATAAATAAGGTATACTCTACGCAAAGTATACCTTACATTTATCAAACGATGTAATTATAAGCTTTTCTTCATTCATAATACAGTAAACGAAAAACCTTTTAATGTTTCAGCAAAATAGAATAAAAGGGGACAAACAAATTTCATAGTACCGAAACTCGTAGGTGCGTTTACTTAAAGCATGAATTCCTAGTAACTATTATTATTATTTAATACGGGACTTGCCTAATACAATATTAGTAAATTTTTAGTAGATAACAATTGAAAAAAAGTATTTACAAAAGAATATTTAATTACAGAAAGTTTAAGTATACACACAAAGATCATTTTAAGCTGAAAGTGGCAAATAAATATAAAAGTAACTCAAACTTGGATTACGGCATTATAAAGGAGGGGTCAGTGTTAGCTTTTTTTATCATGTGTATTATAAGAGAATTGAGGAGATAGTTTGTGGAAGAATAGGGGATTAGGAAGGGAATATTTGAACGAGTATAGTGAGGAGGAATTTTAAGGTTTATGAGGGATAATAAATCGGGGAATCAATAGTACCTGAGAGGACACCTGATAAAAATGAGAGGTTTAAAGAATGCCTTTGATCAGCAAGAGTAGAGAGGTTGAGGAAATGAAGAATAGGAACATAATTATGAGGAGGATGTTGGATAGAGAATTTGGCGAACTAGGCCACAAAATAATGATTTAAGGGGAGAAACCATGTAGAACTTGCAACAAATTTCTTCTATGTGTTTTATAGGACACAGGGTACGAGTAAGGATAAAACCCAGATTGTGAACAAAATTGCTAGCATATTTTAGAGGAATATCATGAATCGAATAAAAAAAATAAATAGGGTCACTTTGGCATGAAAAAGTCATTGTGGAGCATTTGTTAATGTTAAGGGAAAGACCTAGGGACTCGCCCCACATAATCAAATTTAAAGGTCTAATTGGAGAATAAGACAAACGGACAATAAATTAATGTGATAATATAGTTTCATATCATCGTCAAAAATTAGTAGATTGTTGTGGTGAAGAATTGAAGTGGAAGAATTTACAAATAAGGCAAAAAGGAGAAGAGAGAGAGCGGCACCTTGGGGAACACCTGATGAAGGAGAAAAAACATCGGAATAAGCACTGTGGACTGAAACAAATTGGGATCAATCCAGTATATAGGAACGAAGCCATGAAAGAAGAGGTTCATCGATACCTAGATGGTCTTAAATGCTTATTAGTAAGAAGTGATCAACACGATCAAAAGTTTTAGCGAAATCGGTGTTGATCACATCAACCTGACTATGAAGGCGGAATGACTAAAAAATATAAGAGGATAAAACTAGGTTGCATGTAAGAGAAAAGCGGGTTTTGGTCGAAAATCATGCTGTTCAGGTATGAGTATGTGGTTTAAGGAAGGGCGAATAGTATTTAAGACAACAGTTTCAAATAACTTGGAGAGATGAGGAAGAATGGTAATAGGACGATAATTTAAAATATGAGTAGGGTCGCCAGACTTAAAGATAGGAGTAATAGAGCCAAGTTTTAAAACAGAGGAGAAAGTTCCAGAGCTAAGATATTTATTAAAAACTAATGAGAGAGGCCAGACAATTACGTCCCGTAATTTAAATAAATATTCACCATGAAGGCCATCAGGACCGAGAGATTTTATGTTATGGAGAGAATTAAATGATTTGTGTAACTTAATTACGGACACATGTACGCTGGAAGGAAGAGAAAACTGAAAATGGGAAGGTCTAATAGGAGACGGAGTGAGAGAGAACGAGGTATAAATAGAAGAGAAGTATTTGGAGAAGAGATTAGCTGTTTCTATAGGTTTGTACTAGTAGAGCCTACTATTGAAATTTTTTATAAAAAGACAAATTATTTGGTTCATAAATTACAGTATTATATTGTTAAATAATATTTTTCATTGATTAAAAGCTTTAATTTTTTAAATAGGAACTTGATTTTTAACTTATATCAAGTTAAAAACTTTTTTCTTATATATCATAAGAAAAAAGTTAAAAAAAATTGTTCTTATATATTTTTTTTTATCTGATCAATCAATAATTTAACTTTAATTCCTAAAAGACTTTTTTTAAAAAATTCTACATTAAATCTTAGTGACAAATAGTTATTCCAAACACATTATTAACCAGTACAAATTTGTGTTCATAAGCTTGAAAACTTGAAAATATGTTCCAACTGAGGTTATGGTGTAGGGGTGATAAGAGGTTTATTCTCTTAAATCAAAAAAATATTTCTTCGCTACTGTATTATTGCAACAACAAATTTTCATAATCTTGAGTGTTTTTAAGTCACTTAAATAAAATTTATAATTCATATGAATTCCGGACATTTATTATAAAAGTGTAGTTTTTCATTAAGTATTAACTAATATTAAAAAAATTTTATGATGTAAAGGATAAGATTGTTCACATTTTTTTTCCATATTTAAGTGCATTTTATAGTTCTTTGAATTACACTATTTTTATCATCATAATTATTTTAGAAAATATTTATTAACAATAAATCAATCGCTTTGTAATATCACTTAATTATTTTAGTAGCTACTTACAGTAGTGGGCTTCAACTCCTGCTTTGAATTTTCTAACTTGAATTCTTTGTTTTTTTAAAACAGTAACTATACTGTGTTAAAAAAACACGAATTTTGGACATCACACTATTAAACAATATGGAATTGTATCAGGAACTGAATCATAAGTGCAAGGTGATCCAATGCTAATGTTTGTCTCTATGATGCTTGGGTTGCGGTTCTATTTCCTTATTGTGCTTCTTTTTTTTCACATGATTTTTGGTACACTTTTGATGATCAGCCATCAATTACCGGTTATGTCAAGTTAATGGTACTCTAGGTACTTTCGTGTTGAGGTTTTTTGTTTTGAAGATCATTCTTTAAAGAATCAACAATTTATATTCTTGTGCAATGGTATCATTTAAATTTTGAAAATGATAGGACAAACATAATAATTTATAAGAAATATCTAAAAAAAATTTTAATCATTAAGCTTTCTATTCTTATTTTCTTCTGTACACACAAATTACTAAATATATCTACTAATATCAGTTTTACAAGTAAACTAATCTTCTAGTATATTATTTAAATAATGTTCTATTGTACTCTAAAATAGTTTTTTATACTTCAGAATATTATTAAACTTATTATAAATATTTTTAAAAGTTATTTAAGAATTAATATGTATATATTATGTACAATTCATCAATTTGTACATTAATATTGTTCATTGTAGGAGTAATTAATTTAGTGATAATCTTTTTTTTTTCGAGGGGGTGGAAATGTTGTCACCTTCTATCCCCAAATGACATCACTGTTCTTGTGTTAATAGGTTTTTTGCTAAATTAGATTCAATTTGAAATTGTAATGTATTGTTTAATAAATTATTTATATTATATTTCTTACATTTAATGTAATATATAGTAGAACTATATATATATATAGGTGAAAAAAATCTATTAGAAAAGCTCAATTATTTAAAGGAAAAATTTTAGTATACTCAAACAATTTATCTATGGTTGATGACAGCTTATTATTGATTTTGTAGTAACTTGTCTTTATATCTAAAATAATTTTGTGTAATAGTTTTAATAATTACTTTTATGGTGTTTATTATTGTACAATTTCATTTGATTTAAAAATGGCAATATATTAGTATTAAGTAATTTTTTTTCAAAGGTGTTTTATAGTTTTTAAAGGTTTTTTGTTTTCTCACAAATATTATATGAAATAAAAGCATTTAAAAAGTTTTAATAAGCAAAGGTTAAGTAGGTTGCAGCATTTAATTTAATACAATTCTATTTCTACTATCCTATGTGAGTGTTTAAATATCATTGTCAACTTTTCTAATTAACTTATTTAATTAATGCATGTTATTTTTTTATTTTAGGTACCAAATGCAATATTGTACAAAAATTATCAGGTAAGAGCACTTGAGAGTCATAATGGTTGGCTCTATTCAATTTATATAAATAAATAATTTATTGTTTGTGTAATTATAATTTTGTTAAAGTGTTTGAATTAAAATATTTTTTTAGTATTCTGAATGATTCAGTTTATCATAAAACACTCAATTTTTCACATAATAAATATAATATTGAAAAAACTTGAGTTTTTAGATACATATATTTTTTGATTTATCAGCCATTAATTACTTTTTAGAATCACTTCTTATAACTTATTGGAGTGTCACCTTTATTTTGCAAATGGCAACATACATAATTAGCTTAACAATAATTAATAAAAAATTTTTTATTAGTATTTCGGAAGTTATTAATATTTTATAGTGGTAAAATGCCGTTGGGTTTATATTATTTTTATGACATCCATCCCAACTTGGTGGAACACCATGTATTTATAAAATTTTAAAATATAGAAATTGTAATATCATAAATATACAAACAATTGTGAAATTTAACAGATTTGCATCAAATTTATGATAGTGATGTTTGTCACTATCAAATATCATCTATACTTGTCCCAACTATTCCACATCCCCATCTATGCTTTCTTTCCTACTACCATTATTATGTTATTTTGAATTTAAACATAAATAATAATATATTATAATATAATATAATATATCATATTGATACATATTATTTAATTAATTAGCTATCAACTTTATTTTTGAATAACAGCATTTTAACATAAAATATTTGATAGGTACTCAATTTATACAAATGAGTTTGAAACCCTACCTGTCAGCATTTATAATTGTAATTGGTGTTTAATTAAATATTGTGTTTTTAATTTCTAAATTGTTTTTTTAGTTTACCCATCTAAACCATCATTAAAAAGTTTTCTTTACCTCTAGTGTCAAAAATCAAATGCAATTTATCTAGAAAAGTTTCAGTTGTTATAAAACAGTAAATGTTGAAATATTTAGTTTTTACTATATATTGAAGTAACTTTTTAAGAGAATAAAAGTTAACCTTTGTTGTGTGCAGGCTAAAAAAAACTAAGTGGATAGGAGAGAAATCAAGGGAAATAGGTGAGGGTTATAAAATAATATACTCGGGGAAGAATATTACAAAGAATGATGTAGGGGTAATAATGGATGATGATATGAAAAGTAAAGTATTAGAAGTAGCTAAAAATAGTGACAGAATTATAGTCGTAAAATTAATTTTAGACTAAAATGTGTTGAATGTAATAAGTACACAAATAGAATGTGATGAAATAGACAAGGAAGTGTTTTGGAGAGAGATGGATGAGATGATGCAAGAGGTACCTTGTAATGAGGATGCGGTGATAGGTGAAGATATGAATGGACATGTAGATAATGAGAGGAGAGGATATGAAAGAGTACATAGAGGGTATGGTTTTAGTGAGAAGAATGAGGGTGGATAAAGAATCCTGGATTTCGCAATATTGTATGATCTTGCTGTGGTTAATACTTATTTTAGAAAGAGGGAAGAACATTATATAACTTATAAGAGTAGAAGAAATAGATCACAGATTGATTATTTTATGTGGAAGAGGGTGAGCGTAAAGCGAGTAAAAGATTGTAAAGTTATACCAGGCGAGAGTGTAACTACATAGCTTAGGCTGATGGTAATGGTTTTTTGGTGTAACGGGAAAAGAATATACAAAAACAGAAGGAACACAGGAGAATAATCGAAAATCCATTGGTGGAAATTGAAAAGAGAAAATGAAAAAAAGTTGTTCAAGGTAAAAGAGAGGACAATGTGGAATGTCGAAGGAGACATAAATGATGTGTGGAATAGATTTGCTAGTTGTGTAAAGAATATTGCNTGTCGAAGGAGACATAAATGATGTGTGGAATAGATTTGCTAGTTGTGTAAAGAACATTGTTGGTGAGAGTAGGAGTAGAATGCCAGGAAACAAGGAAATCTGGTGGTGGGATGAGGACGTTCAAAAAATCATAGAAAATAAGAAAAAACAATTCAAAGTATGGCAGAAGAACAAAAAGAGAGAAGATTGGATAGAGTATAAACGATTGTGCAAATAAACCAAGTGTGCAGTAAGTAAGGCAAAGTTTAACAGGTATGATGAGTTGTATGATAGGCTAAGAACAAAGGAAGGTGAAAAAGAAATCTATAGACTTGCAAAGGTAAGAAAGAAAAGGTCTAAAGATTATCATTATACAAGGTGTATAAAAATTGTTGATAATAAGGTACTCTCAAGTGATGATGATGTGAAGAAAAAGATGGAAAGAGTATTTTGAAAAATTATTGAATGAGGAGTATCTAAAAGAGATGTTAGAGGAAATCTCATTGAATGAAGTACTGGTAGATTTAATTAATGAAAAAGAGGTATCGGAAGCTGTGGCATCAATGAAAAAGATAAAGCAGTGGGACCAGATGTAGTGCCAGTAGAAGTATGGAAAATATTAGGCGGTGTTGGCATAAGGTGGTTGAAGGAAACTTAAATAAAATCTTATTAGAAGGGAAAATTCCAAATAAATGGAGAAATAATATTGTGGTGCCGATATTTAAAGGTAAAAGTGACGTACAGGAGTGTGGAAATTATAGACTTAGATTATAAAATTATGAAATAGTTATGAAAACTATTAAATAGTTTGATAATTACTATTCAATATTTGCCATCACCCATCAAAAAATATAAAAACAGTGATTTTAATCACATTCAAATTTTAATCTATACTAATCTCTAATATGTCTCAAACATCTCCAAAATACTGGTTTCAATTGTTTTTTTTTTTTTTTTAATCAGTTTAAGCTAATACTGTTAAATATTTTATTATTTTATTTAAAGTTCAACCACCAACACAATTTAATCAACAATTAGAAGTTATGAAGTCTCAGTTAGATATACCTAAAAGAAAAAATACTAAAATAGGTGGAACTTTAGGAAGAAAAACTGATATAGATGTCAATCATTTACCAATGAATTTGCAAAAGTTATTTAAAAAAGAAGTCCATCATTATGATGTACAGTTTAATCCTGATGTTCCAAAAAAATTGTTGAGGTATTTATATATATTGATAAATATAATTTATAAATTCAATTTTTAAAGACAGTAATTTTTATTTAGAACTGCTTTTGAAGAATTTAACCATAAACATTATCCTAATGATTTAATTGCATTTGATGGACGCAAGAATATGTACTCTATAAGAAAACTTCCTAATGTAAGTTTTTTATTAATAGTGTCCAAATATTTTGTTTCCTTATAATCTTTTTTAATTTGTTAAGAATTAATAATCAATTAGTATACTTAAATTGATTATTAAATATGAATTATAATGCTTCTTAAATGACTGATCCCAATTACTTTGTTTAGAATTTTTTACATGAGTGTGTGAAAATACCACATATTTTTGGAAAACAAAATTTTTTATTATTTTATTTTAATGTAACAATTTTTTAATGTTTTAAAAATAATAACAGAATTATTGAAAAATGTTTAATAAGGTAGCAGATGTTATATCTGTCATGAATGAAGAAAATAACAGAATGATTGAGTTTAATATTTCAACATCCTGTGTTAATGTCATACAAATGATTAAAATTGAAGAGTTTCTGAAAAATGGATCATCAAATTCTCCTCCACAAGAAGCTTTACAAGTATTAGATATAGTTTTAAAAAACAGACCATTTTCCTTAAGGTAATTATTTAATAAATTGAAGGAAAAATAATTTCTAGCTAATTTCATTATATTATATACAATAGATTTGTAAATGCTGGAAGATCATTTTTTCCTTTACCACGGCAAATTCCTACAGATCTTGGCGAAGGAATGGAAATGTGGAAAGGATTTTTTCAAAGTCCTGTTATTGGTTGGAAACCTTACTTAAATATAGATGGTACATTATCATTGATTAATTATTAACACTTAATAATTTATAATTAGAAAATTTTAAATATAATATTAGAGACATATTACAAATCTTATCAGTAAATCCTTTAAATTTTTTCTTTATTTATGAAGTATACTTCTAACTCAATCATGTACTGATCGCAACCAATGATTATAATAATAAACAAATATAATTAAGGACCAATCAGTGTATTATTTACCTGCTTGGAGTAGATCCCAAGTGGGTGATCATTAAAAAGATGATCATTTGCATGCTCTAAAGCAATATATTCTTTAATTTTATAGAATGCAATATGTGATTATGAATTTAAAAAGGAAATAAAACTAATGAAAGGAATTTTTTTTTTTAAAGAAGTTTATATTTATAAATTAAACATTCCGAAATTTTCAAAAAAGAAGTTAAAAGTAGTTTAACAAAATTTTACCCATTATTATGTTAGTTAATATTTATAAAAATAGTTTAAACCTATATTTCATCATATTTTTATTTTATATTAAAACAAGAAAGAAGCAATGAATTGTACACAGGGTTTTTCTTCCAACCCAACTCTACATTATAATAACTGATAACACTGCATATATATGTAGGAAATACAACAGGCATCCATAGGAATAGAGCAAAGATGCAATACTATTATTTAATATCTATATATTTATTCACACACAAAAGCCCTGTTAAATATTCACAAACAAAAATAACATATATAAAGCAAAATACACATATGAATTAAAATGCATACAAAAGCACCTCTTAGCCGACTCACAACTTAATTTATTTTTCCTTTCTTTTAATACTTAATGATATCACTATCTGACTCTAGAACCTGGAAGTGGTGCCATCTAGACTAATAGTATCCACATGTATAGCATCCATTTATCTCATAACTTTTACTTATTATTATTATAGTGTATAAATATACTATTTTTATTTCATACATCAAAAAATGTAAAATTAAATTGTTATTTTAGAAAATAGCAAGAATTATTTATGTATTAAATTTATTGTGATATTAAAAGCTCAATATTTCTTATTTTATTTTTATAAAGTTTAAATAATTATACAACTTCATCAACTACTTTAAATTATAAAAAGCTTTTGTTTATAATTGATTTCAAATTTAACCTGATTCTTTAACACAAATTTTACTATTAATAATGACTAATGATTTTTATAAATTATTTTAATGTCAAGCTTTTGATTTATGAAAAAATAAAATTATTATATTAAATTCATATTTTTAATTTTAGTTGCTCATAAAGGATTTCCAAAATACCAAAAATTAACTGAATATATTTATTATGATCTAAAATGCAATCTCAATACAGAGATGGATAGTAGAAATTTAAAAAATTTAGCATCTTATGTGAAAGGATTAAAAGTTGATTTTTTAATACCAAATCAGCCTAACACAAGACGATCATTTAAAGTGAACAATTTATTTGATACTGCTGCTAAATTTTTGTGAGTATTTATTTTTAAATGTTTTTAGTTAGTTTTTGATATACTGTATAAGATTTATTCTTAATAATTTTGATTTTAAATCTTCAATTAAAAGTGTCATCGTAATTTTGTAACAGTTATTAAATTTAGAATAGTTTAGAAAAATCTTAAAATTTTAGCTGATAAAGCTAAATTTAAACCTGGAACCTATTCTTATTGTAAGACTCTAATTCTTACAACTTAAAAATACAAGCTTGCTGTTCAGTTAAAAGTGAATAGATTTGTATAAAAAATTAAAAATTAAAATGTCTTTTAACAGTTTTGGTAATAATTTTGGACTACTGTCTAAAATTTATCAATCTGAAAGATAATTAATCTCTAGCAATTCCAATAAATTCTCTTGGAATTGTATAAAGTGTTATAACATTTGTGAGAGATAGATAATAACTTTTTGCTTTCACTAAATATTTTTCTGGGTTTACATGACTGAGTACATATGAGTGGTTTAGTTTCTAAAGAACATATGTCATAATTGTTTTTTAATTAAATTTTTTCCTACCTAGTTACAAGCTAATATGTTAAAAAAATTTTTTTTTGAATAAGTCCACTTACAAATAGACAACTCATATTATTCTTAAACAAAAAAATGATAGTGCACCACCTTAACTATTAATTACATTTTTTTATATATTGTACTCTAAGTTTAATTTAGTTTTATATTATTTTATTATATTAATAAATTAATCATTCATATTAAATAATATATGAGCATTTATAAAATGTTACCTTATTTTATGTTCTCTTAATTTATTGATAATAGTTAATTTTTTTTTTTATCAAATTTTTTTCACAGAAAACTTGATTATTATGTATGACAAAAATAAATAAAATTTTATTGTGTTCGTTTTTATGAAAAAATCAATATTTAATGAAAAATAGTTTTTAATATACTTAATTTCAATACAAGTAATACATTTTCTCATTTTAAAAAAGTTGAATTTTATCTAGCTTTGAAATAGAAGGTCCTAATGGAATTACACAATCTTTAAATGTCGTACAATATTTTGAAAGAGTGCGCAACTATAAAATCATATATCCGAATTTACCATGTTTGCATGTTGGTAGTCCAGCCAAAAAAACTGCTATTCCAATAGAGGTATGATTTTTTTGGTATTATAATAAAATTTTTATTAAAACTTAGTTAATTATTTTAATCAAAAAAATTACTTCTATGTATGAATGAAGGTATCAAGTAATTTATAACAGTTAATGTTTTGTAATATTTATTTTCATTATTTATTATTCATTAGTATGTATTGAATTTTTTTAAAAAATGATAAAAATAAATTTTATGAATGCATTAAGAATCAAAAAAAATTTCATTTCCAAAGCAATTCTTAAAGTTTTATAAACATGTTGAAGGCAATCTCCTTTATTACACTTTATAATTTTAAAATACAATAATAATAATAATTAATTTCATTACAAAAAAAAAAAAAAGAAAATGGCTTTTTGTCACAAATAATTATATAATTTTACTTATAATATATTCATTCTTCATGTAAAATTAAAGTATATTTCTGATGTATTTCAAAATTAGAAAATATAAAAAAGAAGATTGTTGAATTTTCCAAGCAACAACCTGACATGTATCACATAGTTTCAAAATCACAATTTCTGTTTAAAACACTAATTATTTTACATTAATATTCAAAATTAAAACTTATTCAAAAGATGAAAGAAAAACAGTGATAGTAACAATTAAACCTCTAATAGAGAGCAAAAATGAAATTTACTAAATTTATATTAGATAATAGTTTCATTTTTAATTATTTCTAGAACTTACGATAGGGAGTTAAAGGCATAAAATGTAAAAGTGAATTAAATATGACCAACTAACCATGGATTGAAGTGTTAAATATTTCTAAAAAATATTTTATTTTTTATTAGTTATGTACTGTTCAAAGAGGGCAGATTCGTATGAAAAAATTGACAGAAATGCAAACGTCTAATATGGTTAAAAATGCTGCTCGTCCACCATCAGATCGTCGTAATAATATTGAAAATTCTATTAAAGAAATAAATTATAATGCCGATCCAGTCTTAAAAGAATTTGGCATAGAGATTCAAGAAAGTTTTGCTAATATACCAGCTAGAGTGTTAGATCAGCCAGTATTGTCATATCAGGATCAGAGGGTATATAAAAGTATAATATAATTTTATATACCTCTTTTAGCTTCGATGTGAAGAAGATATCGATTTTACCATAATGCTTTTATTTATTTATTTATTTTTTTGTATCTGTCTCTATTTTTTCTCAGCTGTTCATTGGACTGATTTTTTAAGTATTAATATTCATAATATTATATTTTACATTTAAAAATAGAAATGTATATTTCTAGCCTTCTAAAATTTTATAATATATAAATATTTTAAATTTTTACTTAAAATTATGAACTACTTTACTAATTTCTAATTAAACACCTACTCTAGACAATTAAAAAGTTAAAGAAAATTCCTTATTGATAGCAATGATTGACTTGTTGAAGTAATAATAATAATTATTATACCATTAAAATAATTATATATTTAATAATCAGGAAATTAAACCTCGTCTTGGTGTATGGAGAGCAGATAAGTTTCTAGAAGCCATCAAGTTGAGCAAATGGGTTGTACTAAACTTAGATGTACGCACTAATGTTCAAAAAATAAAGTAAAACACATACTTAATTTTTTAAATATATTAAATAAAATTAATGATTTTCAATTTTAGAGATTTTGAAAGAGACTTAATTAGATCTGGTCGAGATTTAAATGTTAATGTTAGTCCAATGAATCCAATATACAACATGCCTGTTCAAAGAAATTGGAGACTAAATGAAATTGAAAGAGAAATTAAAAAATTTTTTACCTCTCAAAAACAGATCAATATGGAATTAATTGTAGTAATTATCCCTGATTCACCTTTAGGAATTTATGGTATAAAAATGTTATATTTATATATATTATATATATATTTTGTTATCTCCTACAAATAATTTAAATTCTTATATTTCAATTTGTTTATAATCTAGCAACTGTAAAGCAGCAATCAGAACTTCAAGTTGGGGTACTCACTCAATGCATTAAGTCTAAAACTATGTATAAAATGAACCCTGCTACAGCAGGAAATATATTATTGAAAATCAATTCAAAATTAAATGGAGTAAATCATACATTAGCAGTTCGATGCTGGTATTTTTATAATTTTATCAATATTAAAAAAAAAAAAAGGTATGCCACAAAATAATTAATTAGTACTTTTATTGGTATCAAAATTTTCAAGAATAAAAATGTATAATTTAAAAAAAAGTAATACTTTTTTTAAAAACTATTTTTTTTACTATGAAAAATATGTTACAATTTGGTTCATAAAGAGTTTTGCTTTACTAAAAAATTTCATTTTTGTGGTATACTTTTTTTACAAAAATTAACTCTAATATTGGGATTATAGTATCTTTTTAATTTGTTTACTCTCAACTATTGAAGATTTTATCATTACTAAAATATATTTTTTTATTATTTATGGGTATAGAAACTGGTTTATAATTAAAGCAATATAACCTTTTTTTCTTATATAAATAACAGTTAGAAGTTAACAGTTTTTTTTTTAATAATAAAAAATAAAAATATGCTTTTAATGTAGTCTAAAAATAGATAAATTGTTACATGATGTACCATGTATTTATTATAGGGTATTATATTGTAATTTTATTTAATTTTACATTGGATAATCACAAATTGGTTATATAATTGGGTATAGTAAGTAATTAAGAAAATTTAAGAAGCCAAAAGACTTGAATAGAAAGAAATGATAAAAGAAATAGATTCTCAAAAAAGTAGCTGTAAAGATTGGTGATTTTTAAAAATCTTATTAATGAAACAGAGTAGACCCCAACTGATATAAATGTTTCAATCAATCAGACAACTAGGCAATTAATAAAAAAAGGAAAAACCATTTGTGAAAGATGATACACATACATAAGACACAAAAATGTAAAGATAATTCATTTCTAAGAGGCTAAAAAAATTAAAGAAATTTTAGAAAAAATATTTTATTAAAAAATGAAAACTGACCTTTTTAAATTATTGTTTATTTGTATTTTTTCTTATCATATAATAGAAAAAGGAAAAACACTTAATTGTAAAATTACTTAGTGTACTATGATTTTCAATTTATTTTTGAACAAGTACTTGGTTTGAGTCTAGGAAAATTATTGGTGAAGGTTGGAAATTTTTATCACTCCAACCGGGAGCGTTTTAGAATTTCAACCATTTTTAAAAATAACTCACTGATGTTAGAATGAAAGTTAGGGTTTTTAATCTTAAAGGCATGGAAAAAAATAATTTAAATACATATTATTGTACAGTTTTTTGAATCAAATCATTTTTTCCTTCACAAAAGGATAAAAAAAATTGTTAGTTTCCAAAAAATTGAGTGTCTTATTCTTAATAAATCACCTTGTACAATATATAACGTATAAAAAATACTTTTGTTCTATATTTTTTGTAATTTAACACTGTTAAAGTAATATTTTATTAACTGTGTGTATTGTTTAAAATTGAAGTATAATTTTTTAAAATTTAATATTACAATAACTATAAATATATTTTAGAAATAAGGTATGTAAATAGTAAGTTAAAATAAAAAATATTTCATTTAAAATTTTTAATTTATCAATAAGATAAGATTACCAGAAATTTTAAAAATTGACATGAATTGACTTTTATCCAAATCAGGTATAATTATTTATTATTTTTTTTAATTATAAAATAATTTTTAGTCCAAAAACAATGGAAGGTGCAATCATTTTTGGTGCTGATGTCACTCATCCGTCACCAGATCAAACTGCAATACCTTCTGTTGCAGCCGTAAGTTAAGGAATGTTAATTTCTGTTTTATTGATTGTAGGTAAGATTTGGGTAATACTGCTCACTTAAGGAACATTATATATAAATAAATTAACACAGAGAAATTAATTTTATTTTCAAATATAGACGTACATACCTTCTTTTATTTTTTAATCGCAAAGAGAAGTTAAAGTAATATGTTATAAAATGACTAGTGATTTTCTTAAAAATCATTTTGGGCAGAATTACCCACATAGGAGAGTAATACTACTGCCTTCCATAAGAGTAATGATACGTTAGTTTTTATTTTAATTACTTGTTAAGCAAGTGAACAAGCAAATGAACATCAAATTATCTTTAAAAATTTTATTTTATACATTTTGGGGTGAGGGGGTTAAGCTCGAGGAGTGCAAGATCTTTGGTTACGATATTAAAGGTTATTTATATTTTAACTCCTTGATTCCCTAAACTTAAATTTAATATATATATATATTTCTAAGCAAAATATTAGATCTATTATTTTAGTATTATCCAAGGTAGGCATTTATTATAAATCTAACTTAATGTCTTGTTATGACAAATATTTCACTAAGATCACTTGCTGTGAATAAAAAAGTAAGTTATGATTTTTAATTAAATTTATCGGCTTACATTTTCTTTTCAAATTGTTATAAGGTTAACAAACTACAATTTTATTAATTCTTATTTCATCAATAAAGGTAGCTGCCAGTCATGATGTTAAAGCATTTCAGTATAACATGGAATGGCGTTTGCAGTCACCAAAAGTTGAAATCATTCAAGATCTTGAAGACATTATACACATACAACTATCAAAATTTAGAGAAAAAACTAAATCAATTCCCAATAAAATTTTGTTTTTTAGAGATGGTGTCAGTGAAGGGCAATTTATGCAAGTGTTAAATGATGAATTAATGGCTATTCGTAGAGCCTGTATGAGATTGAATCCAAATTATAAGCCAGCTATAACATTTGTTGTTGTACAAAAACGCCATCATACCAGATTTTTCCCTAAAAATAAATTGGATATGGATGGTAAATTTGGAAATGTTCCATCTGGAACAATTGTTGACACCCATATAACACATCCAACTGAACTTGATTTTTATCTTTGTAGTCATGCTAGTATTCAAGTATGTTAATTTACTTATTGATTTCATATTGTTTAATAAATATTCTTTTTGTGTCAAATACTAATTTTAAACTATATTTTAATACACTTTTAAATTAATAACTTAATTTTTGCATTTGAGAAAATCTATACACTAGATAGTATGTATAAAGTCTAAAAATGTATAGACTATAGTTTAGAAAATATGAAATAAATATTTTTAAATGCCACTTTTTGGCATGACGCTTTGCTGGTTTGATTATTTAAAGTTTATGTAACCTAGAAAACCCAAAAATGTCAGGAATTTTTATGTTTTACCTGGAGTTTTAAAATATTTAAATTTTTTATTTAAAATTAAAAAAATATTTATCTACTATATAAAAATTCTCTTGGTAGGCTCTAGATTTCATGGGAGTAAATGGGTGAAATGAGTTAGCTACACTGACAATTATATTTCAGTATATCTTTGTACATATATTCTATAAATATATATATACGTGCACACATCTCAATTAAGACTGCCACTTTTAAGTTTAATTTAAACCACTAATCAATATATTAGTAGATGTTTTCACTTCTGTCTATTGTTCCTAGATGGTAATTTAGGTTTTTTATTAAGCCTAGTTACTCTCTAGCCTTAATGTCATAAAAATCAATTAGAAAAAAAAAATGTTTATAAACAAGTCATGGTCTAATTTTTTTGATAAAGATACTCATCTAAATTCTTCACTTACATAATTTTTATATTTATCTTGTTTTTAGGGTACTTCTAGACCAACTAAATATCATTTATTATGGGATGATAATAATCTCTCTGAGGATCAGTTAGAGCAACTAACATTTTATTTGTGTTTTATGTTTGCTCGATGTACTCGATCTGTATCTTATCCAGCTCCTACATATTATGCTCATTTAGCTGCATTTAGAGCTCGTGCTTACATTGAAAAGTTTGTATAAAATCTAAATTTTTAAGATTAAAATTTCATTAATAAGGTTTTAAATTTATTTTTATTTTTACAGTAAAAGAATTAACTTAAACCGTTTGGACGAAGAGCAGGCAAATAACATGTTAAACCATTCATTTTGTGTGAATACGCCAATGTTTTTTGTTTAATAATATTAAAGCATTATTAATATAATAACATAAATATAAGTACTAATACATTTTTATAACATATTTTTCATCATTTCATTTCTATATTTGATATAAGCTATTTTTATTATTTTAATTAAATAATGAAACTATTAAGTACATTCTTTTTAAGACTTAACAGGTATTTTGTTACTGTTTTAATAGAATTTTTTTAATTGAGTAAATAAAAGAAGTGTTTTATGATTTTGTAATTAAATAATAGGACTTCTATTTATACTTATAAAATGCTTACAGCATCTCTATATACTGATTTTTTAAAATATGATCACAAATTTAATTAGGAGTTTTATCAACAATAATTCTTACTTAAATTTTTGGTCAAAATTAAAAGAATCACCGTGTTTAGAGATGTAGTTAACATTTTATTAATATAAATAGAAGTTCCTAGAAATTATAGACTTCCAAAATGGTGATAGAAAAAAAAGAAAATAGTCAGTTTTCGTGATTATATTTTACTACGATTATGAAATATATTTTTGAATTTTTTACAAATCGTTAACATACCTGTCGCCTATGATGTATTGACAAAATTTTAACTTCTGATTCATCAAAAATTTTGAGTTACTTCATTTAAAATAATTTTTAACTATGTTAAAAGCATATTTTTGATGCAAAGTTGAAAAGGTATTATCATGTGTTTATTTTTTTTGTGCGTGTCCATAAAAATTCTAAAATCTTACAGGACCATTTGTAATGGTCAATACGTAAAAAGAATTCTGATTTTAATCTAGTTAAAACAATCATTACTAAAAATTAAAAAAAACCACTTCTAATTTAGAAATTTAGAAAAATGTCTCAAAATTACATAACCGAAAAGAAACACAAAATTAAAAAAAAAACCCAGCACAGGGGGGTCGCGGCACAGTGGTGACGTGGCATTGTTGGATTAAGTATAATGATATCTGACAGTGATTAAAATCACTATAAAAAAAAAACGCTTCGATGCAAATCTTTAGATAGTGTTTAATTTTAAAAAATTGGTGGATTATTCCAAAAGATTCATAAACTGCTAGTTCCTTATTAATATCCTGATTAAGACAAAGTATGTCGAATAAAAAAGAGATTATTAGAAAATAGTATTTCCCATAAAAAAATTATATTGATCAATACACTTTTCAATAAGTTATAGCATTATATTGTTAAAAATGTAAAAAATAAAATTGAGAATTTTCACACAATAATAGCATTTGGTAGCCATTTTCACCTTGAAGATAAAATAAAGTCCGAAATTTTTTTTTTCCATGATAAAGTATATTACATTAGCTTTAATTTAAGATATATATAAAAGTGTCAGACTTTCCGGAACACTTTCAAAATTTAAGTTGAAAAAGTCAATTTTTTGTGAAAAAGTTGTCATTTTGAATCCCCCCCTGTAGGCAGGTAAAAAGTCAGATTTATAAAAAAAATATACCAAATGATAGGTAAAGACATCATGCATCTACAAAAAAAAGAATTATATTGATCCATACATCTTTCGAGAAGTTATAGCATTATAAAGTTAAAAATATAAAAAAGAATTTTTTTACAAAAATCGTATTTTTTTTATTAAGTTTAATGTCTGTTTTCACCATGAAGATAAAATAAAGTCCGAAATTTTTTTTTACCATTATAAAGTATATTACATTAGCTTTAATTTAAGATATATATAAAAGTGTCAGACCTTCCGGAACACTTTCAAAAGTTACGTTGAAAAAGTTCTACTTTCTATATGCATTTTTATGTTTTGAATCCCCCCTGTATTTAGGGAAATGGTCCGATTTAAAAAAACAGTATGTCGAATGAAAGATCTATATAAATACTACTTCTCATAAAAAAATTGTAATGATTCATACATTTTTCAAAAAGTTATAGCATAATAAAGTTAAAAATGGAAAATACAAAATCGAAAATTTTCACACAAAAATAGCATTCGGTAGCCATTTTCACCATGAAGATAAGATAAAGTCCGAAATTTTTTTTTTTCATGATAAAGCATATTACATTAGCTTTAATTTAAGATATATATAAAAGTGTCAGACCTTCCGGAACATTTTCAAAATTTAAGTTAAAAAAATTAATTTTTTGTGAAAAAGTTGTCATTTTAAATCCCCCCTTGTGGGCAGGTTAAGGGTTAAATTTATGAAAAAAATATACCAAATGAAAGGTAATGATATTATGCATCTATATAAAAAAGAATTATATTGATATGTTTATTTTTGAAAAAGTTATGGCACTTTTAAGTAAAAAAAATTGAAAAAATTTCGAAAATTAGCGATTTTTAAATTTGTAATTTTTTTGGAGGTTTCCCCCTTTTACGGGGAACGAGGGAATTTTTTTCAATTTTTAAGGGTAATGTCTTCGACTAGATACGATTTGTGATCTTTTGACGTATCATTGAAAGAAATCGGTTCGGTGAGAGCTGAGAAAAAGTGGTAATAGACACACAAAAAAAAAAAACACATCTTAGTAAAACCAATACCTTCTCAGCTTCGCATCGAAGCTAAAATATAAAAAAAAACCCAGCACAGGGGGGTCGTGGCACAGTGGTGACGTGGCATAGTTAGATCAAGTATAATGATATCTGACAGTGATTAAAATCACTAT